>NC_135857.1:22411831-22596831 GCF_031162955.1 Sander vitreus
AGGAGGATCAGGTGGACATCAAACCCTGTTTCAACACAGTGCTTGACATTCTGAAAGACTGGGCTTTGCTGCCTGGAATCAAGTTCATGGCAAGAGAAAAAATAGTTGTCCCTGAGCATGATGTGCTTTTACCTCTGAGTTTGATGAACATAGCCATATTTCCACATGGCCAAAATGACAAAGTCTTTCACACTCTAATGAAAGCAGGGTGCATTCAGCTTGCAGTGAACAAAATCTGTGTCAAAGATAATCCCATCATGCCTTTTCTGGCACAACACACAGCCAACATTGAAAATCCATCAAGTGTTCTGAAGGCTGTAGAGTACATGATCCAGACATCTGCATTCAAAACTGCAAACCTGACTGACAAGGACTTTGAGGCTCTTCTGTTGTATTTCAACTGCAACCTAGCTAACCTCACAAAACAGGATGCACAGAGCCTAAAACTCCTCCCATGTTTTAAATCAGTTAGTGGGAGATACATCAGCATTGCAACCTATGAGACAAACTATGTCCTTGCAAAAAGCATTCCCACTGCAGACATAGATAAATGGGCTCACACAGCCTCCTTTGCTTTCCTTGCTGACAATCCACAGCTGAAAGAACTGTACACCTTCCTTGGCTGCATGCCAATTGATGACTTAGAAATCTACCTTCAACATCTCCTGCCAAAGTTTGAGAGTTTTTCGTATGATGCCAAAGTTGTACACATTATCTACTTAAAGGAGAGACTTTTGTCAATAGAAGAATCATGCAAGATGAAGGATCAGCTCTATGACAAATTGGAGGGACTGTTGTTCATCTATGACTACTCAAACAGACTCAGGCCAACCAAGTTTTTCTACGATGAGACAGTAAAGGTGTTTGAAGTAATGCTACCTGCAAAATCATTCATACCAAGTGACTTTTTTAAGAAAGTTGAGCAGGTGTCAAAACCCAAGAATGGGACATTGTTGCTCACCTCATGGATAACATTTCTGAGAAATATTGGTCTCAAGCATGAAGTGTCACTGCAGCAAGTTCTACAGTTTACAAAAGAGGTCAGCATCAAAGCCCAAACAGAGAGCTGGACCAAAGAAAAAGTGCAAACCATTGTCAATGTTCTCTTGAACCACATTTTCAAAGAGAGGACGGACTTGTTCCAGGGTACTTTTCTCAAAGAGCTCTCAATGATACCATTCCTGTGTCCTGAGAGAGCCCCTGAAGAACTCATCAAGCTTCATTCGCAGTACCAAGAGATGAGTGGCACACTTCCTCTAATTCGCTTCAGCGGGTCTCAAGTAAATCCAAAATTTAAGCAAACAGATATCATTCACTTGCTTTGGACATCTTGCCCAATTCTACCTGAGAAAGCTACACCATCAAGCATAAAGGACCAGGAGGGGAACCCTCTCACTGGACAGGAACAACTTGACCAAGTGCTGAACATGTTAGGTGTCAACTTGGACCCACCATTGGAGAAAGTCATAAGCAACTGCAAGAACATCTGCAACATATCTAATCTGGATGATGAAATGGTTAAAACAAGGAACAAAGTTTTAAAGTCCACCTACGAGTTTCTCAATGCAGATAAAAGAGATTTCCGTTACCAGCTCCGTGGGGTGGCTTTTGTCATGGTTGAAGATGGCTGGAAATTGCTGAAACCTGAAGAGGTTGTCATTAATTTGGACAATGAATCAGACTTCAAGCCCTACCTTTACAAATTGCCTCTAGAACTTGGTACCTTTCATCAACTGTTCAAACTTCTTGGTACAGAAGATGTTGTGTCAACCAAACAGTATGTTGAAGTGCTGTGGCGAATTTACAGAAGTTCAGAGGGCAAGCAGCTTGACCCAAATGAAATGAGAACTGTGAAAAGGGTTGTTTCAGGATTGTTCAAGTCCCTCCATAATGATCCAGTGGAAATTCGCAAAGATCTTGAGAGTCTCAAAGATTTGATATTTTATATGCCTAGTCATGACGGTAGATTAGCTAAATCCAGTAGCTTGGTCTTTGATGATGCCCCACACTACAAGAGCAGAATTCAGGGTAATGTTGGAGTTCAGATGCTTGTGGACATGAGCCAGTGCTATCTGGGCAAAGATCATGCCTTTCACACAAAGCTGATCATGTTACTTCCACAGAAACTAAGGCCTAGACTGTTGAGTGGCATTCTTGAGGAGCAACTTGATGAGGATTCTCCAAGAATGTGCCAGTTTGGAGCTCTTTGTTCACTTCAAGGTCGCCTTCAGCTGTTGCTGTCATCAGAGCAGTTCATCACAGGACTGATTAGAATAATGAAACATGAGAATGACAATGCATACCTTGTGAATGAGGAAAAAGCCATACGTCTCTGCAAAGCACTTTGTGAAGGATTGAAAGTTTCTTGTTTTGAGAAACTCCAGACAACATTAAGAGTGAAAGGATGTAGCCCTATCCAACACAGTCGCAGCGAAACACTTGCCTTCCTCAAGAGATATGGGACAGCTGTGATTCATCTCTACATCCAGCATTCAGACAGCAAAGACATTAATTTTCTCTTAGCATTGGCAATGACATTGAAGTCTGCTACAGACAATTTGATTTCTGACACATCCTATTTGATTGCTATGCTGGGCTGTAATGACATCTACAGAATCACAGAAAAGTTGGACAACCTTGGGGTTAAGTATGACTCAACAGAGCCTTCGAAACTTGAGCTACCCCTCCCTGGAACTCCCATACCAGCTGAGATACATCACACTCTCCTGATGGATCCCATGAATGTATTTTATCCAGGAGAGTATGTAGGTTACCTTGTAGACTCTGAGGGTGGAGACATATACGGATCCTACCAGCCTACATATACATATGCCATCATTGTTCAAGAAGTAGAAAGACAAGAGGAGGAAAACACAAATTTCCTTGGAAAATGCTTCCAGATTGACATTGGTTACAGTGAGTACAAAGTAGTCAGTTCCCTTGACTTGTACAAATTCTCAAGACAAGATGAAAGTAACCATGCGCGAGACACCAGTGCCCCATCAACTCCTACAAGCCCAAACAGTCGTTCCTCTGGTCCACGAATGATCCCTCCTGTTTTTCCTGGTAAGGAAAACCTCAGACCCCCCCCTCAAAAACAGTCTCCAAAAAAGATCAAGCTTCATGCATTGCCTGAGATTCTGAAAGAAGTGACCTTAGTAGTTGAACAAGCTTGGAAGCTTCCAGAGACAGAGAGAAAGAAGATAATCCGCAGATTGTATCTCAAGTGGCATCCAGATAAAAATGCAGAGAATCTGGACATTGCCACTGAAGTCTTCAAGCACTTACAGAACGAGATTAACAGGATGGAGAAACAGACTTTGACTGATCAGCAAAATACGGACCGAGCTTCCAGGAGATCCTACTCCACATCATCATCTCGCTTCCAGTCAGAGAAGTTCTCATATCAAAGGTTTTATTCATCGTGGAACCAAGAAGCAACAAGTCACAAGTCAGAAAGGCAACAGTTCAGGGAACATTATACAAGCTATGCAGGTTCGTCACATTCTCACCGTTTCTTTGTGCCCCCTACATTTAAGACAGTTGGGAACCCAGTGGAAGCCCGCAGATGGCTGAGGCAAGCGAGAGCAAACTACTCTGCTGCTCGGAATGATCTCCATAAAAATGCCAATGAGTGGGTTTGTTTTAAATGCTACCTAGCCACAAAGCTTGCACTGATAGCTGCTGACTATGCAGTAAGAGGAAAGTCGGACAAAGATGTGAAACCAACTGCTCTGGCTCAAAAAGTGGAAGAGTACAACTCCCAATTAACAGGCCTCTCAAATGATGTTCAGATCCTGGAAGGATATGGTGTGGACAGCCTGAGAACTCGCTATCCTGATCTACTGCCGTTTCCACAGATTCCCAACGACAGATTCACATCTGAGGTGGCAATGAGAGTGATGGAATGTACCGCACGGATTATCATAAAGCTTGAAACCTTTGTGCAGCAGAAAATATAATACTAATGTTGAAGATGACAACAAAACTACAGTATGCATATATCCTGTGGAATAGAGGACGCCCATGGCTGTGTGCAGTACAGATCATGTGTATCACTTTGAATAAAATTGAAGTATCCAGCTGGCAGCTTATGGTTCTGTTATGGTGGTTCCGTGGCCCATGCACAGTAAATAAATGTATGGCTCAATACACATTTGCTGTAACGTGAAAAAAAATCTGCATATGCTGTACATACAACTGCCTAAGCAATATGTTTTGTTTACCAAAGTCCCCAAAATGACAATTTTGCTCTGAGTTAGATAAAAAAATATGCTGTTTTTTTACTTTATCTTTTATAAAAAAAAAATCAATATATATTTTCTTGCTACAGAAAACCAGTTGAGTGTACTTAAAGGATGCACTTATAATGGAGAAATACACTCTAAATGTCAAATACGGCATATACTGTCATGCAATGTGTCCCATTTGCAAGATCTCAGCAAGTCAAGAAAATTACAATCATGTTTGTAAATTTTCTTTTTTGTATTTTTATGGTTAATTTCATATAATTTCTGTAAAAGTTGTACATTTTCTGTAACATAGCCAGTCACTTGTTTATGAACAAAGCACTTTTTTTTTAACTCCTCATGTACTCGCACTTGCACTGGTAGAGCGCTTGTGTCACCCCCAGCAACTCGGGAGAATCCAACTGTGAATGGAAAACTCTTTACCTTAAATGCAATTGGTTTTTTTTCATTGAGGATATGTTTTGTTATAGCTATGTTTAATATTGTGCTCTATACAGTAACATTTGGTGACTGTTTTACATTACCTGTTCATATGAACCATGTGTATTCTGGGGCCCTACAGTAAGTCTGCTTTGATAACTTAAGTTTTATTTTTTTGTTTTTTTTTGTTTTATTTTTAAATTTTGGGTATGGCAGGTATGACTGCAGCTCAGCATTTGCTTAGAAGTTGCCCAAAAGTGGTTTCTTTTTACAGCGATGACCTGTTTGAGAATACTCTGTAGGACAGTGTGATAAAATAAAGCCAGATATACGCTATTATTTGGGAACAACCCTTAACAGGTTAACTTTTGCCGGCATGAAACAATGTTCATACGTTTTTGGTAATTTTAACTTTTCTGGTTTAAGAAACCTAGAGCAGCACCAAACTGTGGTGCTCATGTGTTTTTACTGCATTACTGGCTTTATTTTACCTTTGATTCAAAGGATTATACACACACTGACCACATATTGTAAATGTAATTTCTAATTATAATTTGTGTATCATATGATCATTGATCATACCTCATTGATGTACACTGTGCCATAGGAAGGCCTAATAAATTCCCCTTAACTCTATTGTGTCAAGTTTGTTTATATGTTTATAAAAGATGGGAGTTTTGGAGAAAAAAAATGTAATTGTCATATTTTGTATTGCATTCTTTAAACATTTCATTTAATATGTTGCCTCAAGTTTGCGAGCAAAACAATTAATTTGTTCCTTTCAGTGGAGGAATATGAATTCAGTTAAAATGTACTCTTGATTGTTGGTATTGACATGGAAATGTCACAGGTGGAAGGAGTAGCTCTAATGTTTATTTTAGAGATCCACATGTTCATTTTGTGATATGACATTTGTCTGAACAATCTTGAGCAAACGTTGGATTTGAAAAATTTTGAATTCTGAGCCAGATCAAATTTTTAAACTAAAGCCACAAATCTGTGCTGTAACAAATACACATTGGGACCTACTGAATATGATAAGAAAGTTTGCTCTCTTGGCTTGCTGGTGTAAGTGTGTGGGGTTTGTGCTGATTGTTAGACTGACTGTTTTGTGCATCCTGGTGGTACGGTAGAGCTTTTCCACTAGAGTGCATCAGAGAGCCAATAAACATAGTTAGGGAATGATTAAAACTGTATCCATCTCCACATAATAGCTTTAGTGCACCGCAGAACACAACAGTTTTAAAAGAGTTACAAAATTATATAAACCCATTAATAGACTGCCAGTTCCTTGGTGCCTTTATCTTCATAAAATTGGATTAGAAAACATGAGACCAGTCTTATAGAAGAATAGCACAAAGTTTATTCAACATACAAAAAAATAATAAATACACATTACACACTTTATCAAAATATGCCAGAACATGTGAGAAATTGCAATCTACTTATCAATACTGATAACGCCATGAGATATTACTTATGCTAAAAACAGTATTTCTGAAAAATTGATGCTTAACTCAATGTAACCATGATTACAAAATATTGCCCTTTTTGACGTAGTGAACTGAGAATCTTAATCTTACAACAGACGCAAATGTTGTTTATTACCTGTCACGCATATTGTGTAAAAATCATAAAATCAAGGCATATTTGGCCCAAAAGGCAAAACGTTCACACTAAGAATCATAAACTACCCACAATGACAGTACCTTTATTAGAAATGTTTTGTTTTTGCTTCCATGTTGCCGTGGTCAAAAAATGCGCTGTTAGTCATAGACCCTTAGCTGTAATTGAGATAACTTAAACACAGACCAGTTTTACAAGAAAAACTGTCTGTCTTGTAGCTAATGTATAATTGAATGCTTATGCAGGGCTTAAAAACACAGGCCAAACATACGTAATATTATACTAAACTAAATGAAAACACAATTACACACGTGATACCACACAAGTAACACTTTATGGTACCATAAGCACATGGTATTTTAATCTCAACCCTATAAAAGGAGTTGGAACAAAACAAGAAAAAAAGTCTGTCTAGTGTTCAAGTGCTTTTTGAATTTAAGTTAACAAAGAAAAGGATATAAAATCCATCTGTGAATCTCTGAAGTGACTATGACAATGACAAAATATTTGCTAATAAAAATAATAATATGCTAAAACATTTTTTTTTTTTTTAAAACTACATACCAAGGGCTTAGAGCCAGAAGGGCATACTTAAACCAAAATAAATATTTTAATGACATTCTGTCCTCATATGAGAGATTTATTTTAAGATTATTCTAAGCCCTTGATAGGTGTCAATTTAATTATTGCACCACAAGATAATATTGCATAGAATGTAAGCTGTTACCAGCTCCTCATTGCCCAGCCATGATACTATACTGTCCATGTAAAAAAATCCTCCACAAAGCTCTGATGCAGATACATTTGGAACTGAGTGCCAATTTGTTTCAGCTGAATGGTTAGAAGGTCATAATGCAACTAAAAGGATGCATTTCATGACATCTCCAACATGTACGCCAGCAGGCATTTTAATTTGTACAGGCCTCGATGTGCCAGTGGGATCTTAGCTCTGAGATCATAGACCCACTGTGGCATAAAGATAAAACTTAGACCAGATTTAAACAGTTGTGCTTGTTGCCTCCCAGAAGATGCATCTACTGAGAGATGGAAAATCGATTACCTTGTCAGAGTCTTTCTAGCACTCCTGATTCTCGCTGCAAGTGGAGGTGACCCCAGCCTTGGACAGGAAGAGCTTGCCGCTGGGACAGACGCAGACCTCGAAGAGACCCTGAGCATTTCCAGAAACCCCTCCTTCGCTCAGCGGCAGACTCGGCATGCGCACCGTCTCAGCATCCAGCACCAGCTGCACAGCAGACAGTGGAGAGCAAGGACGATACAAGGAGAGACCACAGAGTTGCACTGCATCAACAAGGAAATATCACTCTGCTTCATTCTTTCCACTTAAGGCGGGTGCATATAATATACACATAATGAAACAGTATGCTGGGAGATAGAAGGCTAGCCAGTGAGTGCCTAACCACAGCACTGATTCATAAGGAATATATAATAAAGAGAATGTGATACAAAGTCCACATTCCTGTGGCACAAAAAAAATTGGAAACAGAGAATGTTAGCATTCAAATAATTTGTTATTATCCAGGACAAGTTCAGTGCAGATAAATACCCAGTTTTCTTCCCTACAGCAAGAAAAGAGATGAGCGTATGTTACACCCTGCAACTATATTGTCATATAAATGTGCCGCTTTACTGAGAATGCATTAAAAAAATGTCATTGTCTGTGATACAAATGCTTTAGTCAGCCAGTTAGCTGCACCACAACAATTTCCCAGCCCTGATTCAGCCACAATCAATCATCAAAACTCACTCTAAACAATAACATGGAAACTGCAAACCACTACACCACAACAGACCTACAGAGCCCAAACAACTGTTTTGTAAGTTTAAAAGGCAATGAACTCATTACAGCTTACAGACCAGGGTCTTGCTCTTTTTTGGCTTTTAAAAAGAAAGCTCCTCGTGTTCACAAATACAGATTTACTCTGCTGGAAGGCCAAAGATACAATATAGTCCAGTATGATTATAAAAAGTTCTCACTGTCAGTGCCTTGCCTTTCTAAGCCCAAACTATGGATATATGTTGCCTTTTTACAGCAAACTAAAGTAGAAATGTGGAACTAAAGTAGAATGGGTCTAATGAGCTCTCTCAGGGTGATATGTAAGGACAATATCCATCCAGTAAATGGAAAAAGCAGAGCTACTGTTAAACTGCACTTGAGTGAGGTTCACTTGAATGAAATTCACCCAGGTTTGACTGAGAGATTATAGAAGCATGAATACTGTATTCCCTTGGTAATCAAAAGAAAAAAACAGACTTGAAGTTGGTGTGTAGAAAACTTTAGGAAGTGAATAATGTTTTTCTTACCAGGCCTATACTAGACTGCAGAATAACATCCATGTTGGAAGCAGCTTCGATGTTGCCCGCCAGCGCTTTGAGATGAACTCCTTTTGGTGCGTCCATAGTGAGAGAGCGAGTAGGAGACTCCAACCTAGTGCAAAACAGCTTGGTATTATAAGTACAGCTTCCATCCATATTGTTTATCCGCGTTTTAAATTTTTTTTTATTAAACACTACTTATATAAATCTTGAAAAATCACATCTTACATATATTTTTTTTACATAGTATGTACCTCAGTAATGACATGTTGAAATTTCAGGCTAAAGTGTGCCGTTAAACCTTAAGATTTTGTATTTCTCCAGTGAATGTCATGCACAATTTGTTTACTGCAAGGACTCAAATCAACCGAAGCTTCTGAATATCTTCCTTATACTTCCTCATGACTTGTAGTCTTCATGCATCATCCAGTAATATGACCCATACAAAGGACAAAATCCTCACCTCAGGTCTTTCAAAAGTTCAGATTTCAGCAGGGGCACCTCTACTGAATGCTGGAAGAGTGCTCCTTCAGGACCTGATGGAGAAAGAGACACATAGTTTAACAGAGGTTGAATCAAGGTGCGTTACAGAATCTACTGCAGGCTGAGGGTCTGATGTACACACGTTTTTAATACAAAACTCTTGAGAGCTGTGCTGATCTGAAAAAACGATATCTGTGATTTCCAAATCACCACCTGTCTGCCATCTAGCAGCCAAAATAGACTGAACTATGGGCTAAACATTATTTGCAACTACTTAAAATGAGCATCTAATGAGCCATGAGAATCTGCAGCAATTGAGCACATTTACATTTTTCAGGGATGTTGGACTGATGGTCGGTCCACCACTTTGGTCCGGACTGAAATAACTAAACAACTATTACATAGACTGACATCAAGTTTTATAGACATTCATGGTCCCCAGAGGACGATACCAGCAAGACAAATGTTTGTCTTTTAGTGAAATATCAACAACTATTGACTAGCCATACTTTGTGTTTTGTGCTAATTAGCAAATGTTAGCATGCTAACATGCTAACCTAAGATGGTGAACATCGTAAACCCTATACTTGATTTGCATCAGCATGTTAGCATTGTCATTGTGAGCATGTTAGCATGCTGAGATTAGCATTTAGCTCAAAGTGCCGCTGTGCCTAAGTACAGTCTCACAGTAGAGCTACTGGAAGAAAAAGGGGGCTGCTCTCTGTGGATCCAAATTACCTCGGGCATAATGATGCTATCAGCAGACACTCCCTTCAACATTAATCAGCAATCACAGATTGTGGTTAGTGACCCACAACAACACAACCAATACACACACACACACACACACACACACACACACACACACACAGGACACCAAGAGACAGTAAGGGGAAGAAAAGATCATGGGGGATGATCTCAGCCTGATCACAGACTGTAATACTTTACCCTTCTACGCTGTGTTGTGTAATATGACATTGTGCGGTACCTAGGTGTGATATTTCTTTTGTTGGCTCAAAACTGTAGATGAAAAATTACAAAATTACTTGATTAGAATCTTAATGTAATGGATCTCACCTATATGGCATTAATGCATGCTCAGGTGTGGATAACTGAGCTCCTGATATTTAATTTATATGTAGGTGCACTTTAGAGATATCCATGCACTCAACTGTATGACATGAATGATTATGAAAATGAATGCATCTGTCTTTGTGCTTGGTTGTTGCATAGATATCTGCCATCAAACCAAATTGCTCCTGTTGAGTTCACATCTGTTGTCAATATTACCTCCCCCGAAAAACATTTTCGCCAAGAGGTGTGCAATATTTCCCAGGAAACAGCAGGTGGCAGCCGTTGGTATACCTGTGACTCGTAGTTTGTCTGGTCCAATTACTGCCTGGTCGCCATCTGCAGTGAACAGCATGTTGTCATTGTGGGAGTTAATGAGCAGATTTCGAGCATATCCCTGAGCCTCTGTTGGACCTGCAACAACAAAAACAACATCAAGAACACCTGAAGGGGTTTGGCAATATTACATGGAAATAAAACTATCATCAAAATCAAATCTTTCTCCTCCTGCTATACTTTTCAAATCTGCAGTGCTTAGAGAATATAATGAGCCACATTCATGCTCAACCTTCTCACAGGCAGTGGCACAAAAGTGAGTAAACAACCACCTTCTGAAAAGAAATAGGTAGATTAAAAATGTGTAGGCACAATACTGCTCAAACTGACAGGTAACGTATCTGAGGTTATTTTTAATTTACCCTTCACTACATCAATGTTAACAGCCCTGTGAGAGGCAAATCTAAAGCAGGTAGATCAGTCAGATGTAACCCACTTCAGCACCTACAACTGTGAACCAGCATGTAATCTTCTCTAACAAGCATTTCACTTTTATTCACAGAGGGCCAAGAGAATGCAGGCTATGCTTTTTACGGCTTAATGATCAAGGACACATAACGGCACTGTGGAACATGGCAATTAGTTGGGTCATTTGTTGGCCTTTTAATTATGACAAAACACCCCAATGCAGCCGTTGGTGAGCCATAAAAGACGCACAAATATGATCCTCCACAGGCCTCGGGGCCCTCTGTGTAATATAGAACGACCCAGAAGCAATGGTAGAGAGAGGAATGTTGCATTTAATGGATTTTAAATGGAAATCGAAGAGATTATAAAAGGAAAGACAGCTTCTTGTCACTGTTAATGTTGGATGAGAAATCGCTGCAGGACAAGTGCATGAATGACTTTACTATTGCCCTCATACATCAATGGGATATTTTGTTATGCATGAGTGCTCAATGTGTCTCTCTGTGTGTACATGCGTCCTCTTTCATGATCTTACCCACAGATATCCTCCCTGTGACATCACCATTTTCATTACGGGCATTAAGGGAAACATCTTCCGATGACTGCACTAGAAGTGATGAGTCCTGGGGAAAAAAGAAGCCTTTTTACCATGCCAATATACATGTGCAACATAGAAATTAGAAAAAGGAATTCAGCTTTATTATGTGAAAGAATATTTTTAAGATTTACACAACTTGTATGAACTTAGATCAGATTGGTTTATGACCAAATGCCTGCAAAACTAATGACATTCAGCCTGAGCTGCACTTGGTAGCTGTACTTGTTTTAGTTCTAATTAGCAAATGATCGCATGCTAGCAAGCTCAACTAAGATGGCGAACATGGTAAACAAGTACAGTCTCACAGAGCTGCTAATGTGGCTGTAGACTCCTAGATTGTTTGGTACCACCTTATAACACTTTATAAAACTTTTATAATGATGGCTTAAATTATGGTCAATAAATGTATAAATAAAACAATAAAACCATTTTAAAGCTGCCAGGTTGAGTTCTTATTAATGGCTTATAAACAGCCTATGAAGCATTAGTAAGTGATTTATTAAGCAAGAATAAAGCCTTTAGTTAGTTTATACACCCTTTGTTAATAGTGCCTTACACAAATATTAGCAGAAGACATGAACCCAAGTGATTGAGTGAGATATGACAAACACTCAGAAAAAGTAAGCTGTTCTAAAACGTTTAAATGAAGCAGATTTAGCAATAAATCACCACTGTTCCTGTGCAGCTGTAAGGAAGCCCTGTTTACATACATGATCTCCGAAAGACAAGGCGGTGGCTCACAATTAGACATCCATAGATTACATTAGAGAAAGTGTCCGTCCATAAATGAGGAATACATTACCTTTTTAATGAGGCCCATAAAGAAGAAAGAATGCTAAAAAAATTGCTGCTATGAGCAAGAAAAGCCATAACGTGTAAACAACTGCAGAAAAGTGTTCCCATCTGCTGCTTTAGAAGGCGGGCCATAAACTACTTTCCACCGCAAATTTCCCCGAGGTTAATGGGGAGCTCGCTGCACCCACCACGTGCACTGTGTGGGACTGACAAATTCAGTTTGTTCTGACACATCTCCCAAAAAAAAAGTACAGTCAGAAATATGCAATTCACTGACTAGAGCTGCACAAAAACTGCTCAGAATGTACTCTGCATGGATCCAACTCACAATCAAGTTTAAGTTTGGTAAACAATGAGGTGCAACAATGGCCAAAATGTCAGTCACAACTGAGCAAACAGAAGTATGAGGATGAGCTTGGAAGAAGATAGAAGAGGAAGGAAAACAGAAGATAGACAGGGAGGAAAAGAGGGATAGCAGAGTAAAGAAGAATGTGGGAGGAAGAGAAAGAAAAGTGTGTGTTCCTGATTATGTTACTTCTCTGGAGTGGATCTCCTGAGCGTAGACAGGGAATAGAAACTCTGACTCGCCCTCCTCCAGCATGACCCCATCTGAGTTCACTTGTAGGAGTCCCATCCCTTCCTACAAACGAAACAAAGACACATGTATTCGGGTAAAGATGCAGCAAAGCAGGTTTATCAGGGAAAGCACAATGTGAAAGCAAAGCAGAATATTTAACTGTAGATCAGCTGAACAGCGTTATCTTTAAGGTAAGAACCCAAAATATGGCAGGCTAGGAATTTAGATTTTGATATCATCCAACCACTTCATAGCTTTCCAAGTGTTTAACACAAGTAGCAATGCTCCCTGTAGAACAAAACCAGCCGGTTGATATAGTTGTTTAGGTACTTTACGACGTGTGTGTGTGTGTGTGTGTGTGTGTGTGTGTGTGTGTGTGTGTGTGTGTGTGTGTGTGTGTGTGTGTGTGTGTGTGTGTGTGTGTGTGTGTGTGTGTGTGTGTGTGTGTGCGTGTGTGCGTGCGTGCGTGCGTGCGTGCGTGCATGCTGCAACTCAGCTTCGGCTTCTGCATAAATCCACTGTTGCCATCTGGAGTTGAAAGAAAGCTGACAAGTCTCCATGAAATAAGAAACCCCAAACTATCCCGTTTAGACAGTCAAGTATCAGTTAGTGATAGATAATATTACTGCTCCTACTGCTAATCGTCAAGAGTCATTGGGTTAATGTGATGAATACACAATCAAAACTTAAAAATAATATTAGGAAGTGACACTGATCACTGCCATAACACTGAAGATATAAAGAGAAGCATGGGAGAAAGAAAGGAGAAAAAACTATCCCAGCTGAAAATACAAACTGCCAAGGGTAGTTATGCTTACCGTGTTGAACCACATCACCCTGAGGATCCAGATGGTGAGGGCGAAGTTGACCACCAGGATGATGATGAGCAGCAGGACAAACAGGTAGAGGCATCGCTTCCTCCAGCCATAGATGCCGATCTTGTAGACGTGGTCGGGCACCGGCCTGGGCGAGCTGCTGCCCTGGGTGGTGGTGACATATTGCTCCCGCACCATCTGCTGGCTGGGCACATCACACGTAGGCAGGTACAGAGGCAACAGAGACAGATATTAAAAAACAAACACTCCCAGGCGTATTGCTCTTTCGTGCTGTTCAGCCAGATTGGACATGATATGCCACAGAGTCAGTATAGTTTGTCGGGGGTCAGATAAAACAGGCCATGGACAGTAACTATTAATATGTTATGTAACACTGTATGTGCAAACAGTTGCTTATTTACACATCCAGCCGTTACAGAACATTAGCATTCATTTGGATTTCACATTTCCAATATTCAGCTCTGTTTTTGGTCTCCACTAACTCCTGAGGGAAATATCTGGCTCATAAGCTGCTAAATGCTGCACCATGTTTGCCAGGTAGTCGCTAACTGTGTGTCTGCCGTTTGGCGCTGAGCCCAAAAATATTAGCTGAAATTAAAATCTCTGTAGAGCTCAGGGGAACTGCAACAATGATTTGAAATTTGGTTACTAAAAAACAACCTCTTCCACTTTTTGTAAATATAGAAATATTGATTAAGCAATTAAGTAGGATTGTTAAGTCTGCAGTCATGATGACTAGTAACATATTCATACTTTTTGTCCTGCACAAACTAGTTGCCAGTTCGAGGGGAGACCATTTAGCCTACTGATGTTTGTTTCCATAACACCATTTTATACATTTGTAGCCATCTACATTATTATGATGGATTCTGATTTTAAGGTTTGGAGAATGAATTCAGACATCAATAAGATACAATATCTGAACACAATACAATATTGCCATCTTTCACACATCTTGTAAAATCTGAATTCACTATGTTCAGTTTAAGCCTTTACATTTAGTTTTATACAAAGACGCTGCCTACTTGTCATTCTATACAATACCTTGTTCACACAGTGCACAGTATATCATTCATGAGCCCAGAGCTCGTGCACAGACCCAGTGGATATCTGGCTCACTGCGCCAATGGAAAACTTGATGGAATTTCCAGCAGCTTTTCAAAAAGTCAAAAGGCAAAGGGAAATGCCACTTCTTATAGAGCAGACGTGGTACTTACTGGCTACACAGCAGCAGACTATCAGTGAGGGAGATGAATTTCAGCATATTTCAAACCGCAGCAAGTATTAGAAGCTATAACACCAACAGTAGTTTTCTGCAGGGGCGTAGCACAAAATTCTGGGCCCTGGCATTTTCTATGGGCCCCTCCCCGCATCCACAGCTATTCATTCTAGCATCTTTTTTTTTAAAAGATTATTTTTTCGAGCTTTTCCGCCTTTAACTGACAGGACAGCAAGGTGAGAAAGGGGGGAAGAAAGGCAGGAAATCACCCGAGGTCAGATTTGAACCATGCACCTCTGCGTCAAGGCGTTATGTGCACCTGCTCTACCCACTGAACCAACCCTGCCACATTCTAGCATCTTTTTGGGCCCTCCTCACATGAGGGCCCTGGTTACTCAGTCCCCTTTTTCCCCCCAGTCCGACGCCCCTGGTTTTCTGTATTCAGTTAATGTGAGGGCAAGCAGAGCTCCAACTGCAGGACTGCAGAACCTGCAAGCGAACCCCCCAGTCAGCACATTTGGACCATCTGACAATATGACAACAGGGAACCTTAGGGAAAGATTTCACAACAACGCGGGAAGTGTGTGTTTGAGCACAGCGGAGCCAAGGACAGCACAGCCTCACAGGGCTGCAGAGAGAGGAGCGGTGTCACTCTATTGAATAATCTGCATTAATAACCAGACACAGAGAAAGCTGCTTTCACCAAGAATAAGGCCTGAAGAAAATGCTGTCGGTTGCAGATTATTATGAGTCAATAAAACAGAAACCCAGAACAGGCAGAAACAAAGAGAGACTGCAGCGTTCTAAACTGCTCCAAATCTTCATTTTAGAGCCACCGCATCTGAACTTTTTAGGAAAAGTTATCTGAACAAAGATGTATCTAGTTTGTCTCAGCAGTGTTTTCTGAACCTGACAGCAACTCCAGTAGCCAGACTGATTTACATACAGGACAGATGTTGCATCTAACTGCCACAGTAAAGGCGTTTTCCATCATGTTAAAGGAGCCACTATCCAAACCAAAAAGTAATTTTTCTTTGACATTAACAGATGTTCAGCCGGGGACATCATCACGCTGGGACTCCCGTATGAAACACGCAGAAAAGGGATGACCGACTGCATACAGTCACATGCTGTATAAAATAACCTCAAATAACACGTGTTTCTGTAAATAATGAAGTAAATATGCCACCCTCACAGCATGGATGATGAATAAAAGCAAACATGCTCGCTGCTGGGGTCGGAGCACACTGAGGTCCAGGCGATGTTTCAGAGAGACGATAATAAAGGCCCATAGTCGCCACAGCTAGTTTCTTGCCATTTGCAGTAAACACAGGGAGGAGATGTGTTGGCATAAAAGGCTGAGAGGATTTCTATGATCAAACCCGCCTCTCCACACGGACTGTCACATGGCCTGCAAGCCCAGCTGTGATGAATAGCTTTTATTTCACAACCAAACGGAGGAACAAATGACTGTGACATTTCCACATGTTAGAGGAGGTTGAAGGTTAAGTAGTAAGTTATGTGTAATGCTAACTTTTTTCTTCTTGCATCTCACCTCATTTATATTTATTATTTGTACTTGTGAGAATGAGTCATGATGACAAATTCAATCTCAGCAATGCAGCAGAGAGTACAGAAACTTTTAGTGAGGGTGTATTCTACAACATGGCATTGCCCGGCTAGTTTCATGAGCATGGATTCAGTTGGGTTTTATTTTTTTGTTTTCTTTCCCAAGGAGTTCTCCATTGAGGCTCAAAAGAGGACCAAGATTAATCAGTGTCTGTTAAATTGACCGATTTCAATATCCCCACACTATACCTATTAACAACCAGGGATCATTTGCGTGGTAATATGTTGATTAGCCAACTTTGCACTTTGGGTCAATGAGCAGTGAGGGTGGAATGCATTTGTTCATTATGATGTTAATGAATTTGATCTAATCCAGTTACCCAATTACTTTAAAATGAAGGCATTAAGAAGGCCTCTGTACTTCAGCAGCAGTGGGAAGAGGAAGCAGCTTTAAAGGCGTCTTCCAGCTCCAGTTTCAGTGTTACCATCATCCCTTCAGCCACAGACTGCTCCTTCCATAGCAACCCAAATAAACACTCCCTGAACAGTCTCGCTGCTCAAGTGCCAGGAATGCTCAATTTATGGGACTTTATGATCGGAAATACAGTCTGACCTTCAAGAGAAAATAGATTTATCAGGTCCATGGCTTTTGTTAAGCTTCCTGGTGATCAAAAACTGCTTTTTTTTTTTATTAGATTCGCTGTCTAAAACTTTAAAACAAATATGGATCTTATACCACAAGTGAGACAACTATATTCAAGTGTCAAAAGCACTGTATACCTCCACTGCTTCCAAAGAGGAGGAGCACTTTGCTCTCAATTAACCTTAAACAAGTGGTGCTCCTTGCCTGGCTCTGTACCTCTCTGACCTCTGGATGAGAGTAAGGGCCGGGCCGGACAGGCTAAAGGCTTGCCTAAAATCCACAGGGTCCAGCTGTAATTGAGAATCCAGGTTTCCTTCTGAGCTGAGGCTTGACCTGACTGAATGCCAAAAGTTTCAAGCTCAAATTGTTTAGCTGGAGGGTTTTCGCAGAGGAATATTCAAGGAGGAGCTCCGCGTGTGGAGTGATCAAAAGCTGAGCACAGGGCTGAAGTTTCTGTCTGGTTTTAGTGCGTAGCCGGCGTCATGTCTCCACTCTGCTGTGATGCCTTAACTTCTAAAAATAGGACACAGCATTGTGAACTAAATTTAAAAAAGCAGCACAGGACACACACACACACACACACACAATATCCTAGGTATAACTAATGGAAAATAAGACACTGGAGTATTGCTCATAACACATTGGTGAAGTGCTCTTTCACTAAAGGTATTTTTGTATTCTAATACTGATGGCCATGTATGGTAAAACTACAGACAGCTGGCAACCTAAAACACTTTTTCCAAATCGCAAACTACTTCTGTTAAGGACTATCACAGCACAACGCAAGACACACATAGAAAAAAACATTTAAACATTTGAAGAAATTGTGCATTAGGTCAAAGGTTGCCATAATTAAAACATTACCTTAAGAGGAAGTTATTAAAGAAAGATAATGCCACATTTGAGTATTTGTAAAAGAAAAGGCAGAGTACTCACCGTTGTGTGTTCAGGCACAGCAGTCCTCTTTCCTACGCAACAGTAAGCAGAGCTCGAGCTGGTAGTACGAGCAGCTTGTGAAGCAGCAGTGCTTGAGCCCCTGACACGTTTGTCAGCCACTCAACAGCTGCGTGCCATAAATCCAGCTCTGGAAATGCCCTGGCTAATCACCACGAGACGGCGCTCCCACTCCCCCTGCATACTCACTCTGCCATTTTAACCTTCCTGCAGACATTTGAACATCATCAGCGTGTATGAGAGAGAGACACACAAACAGAGAGGAGCAGGAGAATTAACTATCAGTGGACACACACACACACACACACATACACACACACACACACACACACACACACACACACACACACACGCCAAGGCTCGGTGCAGTCCAGTCTAATTTGAGACTTCAGTCATTGCTCTCAACATGAAATCTTTCAGACAGCTCTGCTGGGTGACAGGATGGGCGGACCTTGAAAAAGGGCAGTTAGTAAGTCAGAGAGGTGGAGGAGACAAGCAGCAAACAGTGAATCAATCAACAGAAAGGGGGTGAAGGTTGCAGTTGTTGAAATTTTTTTGTTTTGAGTTCTGGTTTTGAATTATTTCAATCATAAAATAGAGCTCATTCTCTGAACTTTCTATATGTATTTTAGGTAACAATTAACTCAAGGTCATCCTTCAATACAGTGGCGTAACGAGCCAACACCGGGCCCCTAAGCAGGATTATCAAGGCGGGCCCCCCTACTACAGCACGTGATGACGGCGCAATGTCCACGAGTAGGCTACCATCAATAGGACAGGATAGGATCATAGAGACACAGCATATAAGAGATGAGATGACTGACAAAATCAGGAGTAGCCTACACGCACCACAACAACAACAAAAACACTGGTGAATAACACATGAAAAAACACACAAGGGCAGTCCCTCCAGGATTTCGTGGCCTTTTTTTTTAGATTGACGCGGCCCAAAATGCCTGATTTTGCAATAAAAGTTGCGATGTCTTTTGTATGTTTGTTGCAATGAAGTTGCAGAAGACAGTGAAAGTTGCAAAAAAAAAAATTT
Organism: Sander vitreus; assembly: GCF_031162955.1. Classification (NCBI taxonomy): domain Eukaryota; kingdom Metazoa; phylum Chordata; class Actinopteri; order Perciformes; family Percidae; genus Sander; species Sander vitreus. Next base: position 22,430,996 of record NC_135857.1, read on the forward strand.
TTGTATAGTTCTTTAAAAAAAAAAAAAAGGAAACTTGTTTTGGGGAGAATAATAATTATTACTATTAATTAATTACTCTGGGCTGAGATTACCTAGGAACTTTACCAAAAAGGCTCAGGATGCTGCAAATGTTGGTATAATATGAAAATGGCTGGTGGATTTAAGACAAAAAGTAATAATTTATTGAATGAATCAAATTTAAAAAAAAAAAAACAAAAAAAACGAGTGTAGCTGTCCTCAATTTAGGTCATCCTGTATGTCTCATCTCCGGTTTTTCCTGCATCCACCGTGTGTGATTTTGTGTGTGTGTGTGTGTGTGTGTGTGTGTGTGTGTGTGTGTGTCAGTCGCGGGGGGAAATCAGCAGCCCCGCCCGCTGCAGAGATCAGACAGGATGTAAACAGCAGCAGCTTTCAGTGACTTTAGAGTGAAAAAACGTTACCGCGTACATTGATGTTAAAATGTTTACAGGTTGGCAGGACGGTCTGAAATGTTCTGCACGGTCTTTCGTTGTACGTTTTGTTGGTAAATGTGAGATGTTCAAGTCACACACTGAAGAGAACGGTCTCTGAAACGAGGAAATTAATTTGACCCGTTCACACTCTCGCTTGGTCAGTGGCCAAATGCGATAGGGGGCCCCGGCTGTCAATCAATATCTTCCAGTCACGCGGGCCCCTGATTGGTCCGGGCACGTAAGCACCGCTTACCCTGCTTACCGATAGTTACGCGTCTGCTTCAATATTACTGAAATATAAATGATTCAAGCGGTTTTTAACTGAGCCTCTAGCTCATTTGGTTGAGCATGCGCCCCATGTAGGCTCAGTCCTTGCCAGCAGCCTGGGTTTGAATCCAAACCGAGGCCCTTTGCTGTATGTCAACCCCTTTGTCTCCCCCATTTCCTGTCTATCTTCAGCTGTTCTAAACAAAGGGAAAAGCCCTAAAAATAAAGTATTACTGTCACAACTAGCTCAGGAAACGTGACGAGGTGGAAGTCCACGCATGATATTTACTTAAACAAATTAAACACAAAACAATAGAGTGTCAGTAGCAATGTCAGAAATGAAAGCAGCACATGGATGTGTAGCATGCATCCTGTGGTGGCGTTGAAAGCACAGTACAACAATGAAGCGTGGCTGTCAGCTCTAAGAAAGGAGCGAGTGCAGGGGCCTGCTTTTATAGCTTAAGGGCCCAGGTGAGCCTAATCACCTAACGACCCTCCCATTTTAGACAATAGTGGGAGAGGTGTCACATGACATAGCCTACTCCTGAGCCTAACTCTCCTAATCTAATTTGATCATTTAACAACCTGAGTAAAATGACAACATTTGTTTTTTTCAAATTATGGGTAAAAACATTTACATGTAGATAGTTTGCATGTACTCTAGCTTGCTTAACTGGCGGACTTCTCAAATGTATATGTTAAAGTGGCCCTATGAGATTTTTAACAAGGCAACCTACCACCCGTTGAAGAAAACCTCGTGTTCAAGAATAGATGATGTAAAAAAAAAAAAAAAAAAAAATTAAAAACTAAATTAAAGTAGAGTACCTATATGTTTGGGTATACAAACTTTTGTAACCCTTTTTTGATTTTTATCGTTCTACCATTTTACAACAGTATGTACCATTTCAAGGGCAGTGAAACCACATCATTGTTTTCATTTTTTGGCTGAATTGACCCGTGCTCAGGTTGAAGTCGGGCGGAGCTATGCTGTGACCAGGCATTTCTACAGCAGACATTTTGACGTGTCAGAACAAGGAAAGCACAGGTGAAACTAATTTCGCTAAAGATGGCTCTGTAATGGAACGCGATCGTCTTTAATGTTATCAATCACACTTGAGCTTTTTCCGCTATGACATGTCAAAATGTCTGTTGTGAAAAAGGTCTGTTTCGACTTGTCATAGTAGGAAAAGCACAGATGCTTCCAATAACATTAATGATGGCTCTGCTCTATTCAAGTGTCCCCCGTAAGCCATTACAGTGTGACAGTGAGCCAGCATGAAAAATACCAGGACAGGGTGATTTGAATTATTTTGTCTGATTAGATCTTTTCTCAGGATTGTGTGGGTGTGCACACACTGAGCTTGATTGACATCTCCCTGACTCTCCCGTTAGCTTTGGTGCATTAGGGCAGAATACCTCTTAAAGGTAGTCATATTACACTTTACATCGCTTTGCTCAATATTTATGTATTATCCTCTATGGAATTGGGACTAGGATTGGGCATTAAGAACCGATTCCTACTTGTCAGCCACAATAACTAAAAACACCAGTGTCAACTCGTTCTTATTCCCAACTCGTCAAATATAGCAGCTTAGTCAGTGGCCCCTCAGTGTCTGATACCGACGCACAAGGCACCCTTTAGTGTCTGTATGAGATGCAACAGGCTTTCAACTAACTCCAATGTAAACCTATCCGAGGCAATATTAGACGCTCACAGCAACTGCTTGATGGCGCCGCTGTGAAATTACATAGTATAAAAAGTGACAAAGTCCTTTCACCCAGGAGACCACTGTGCGTGACCTGTTGGTCAACGTTGACTTATTCTTACAAGTTAACTACATACTTACCTAACCCTAAATTATATAACAAACCACAATCTTTTGTGTAGTTTTGTTGCCTAAACCTAACCTGCATGTTGAAAAATGACACCAAAGGGGTACCCACTAGGGGTGGGAAAAATAATCGATTCTTAGATGCATCGCGATTCTCTCTAGAACGATTCGATTCTCGATTCAGATAAGTTAATAATCGATTTTTTTTTTTTTAAATGTGTTGATTTTTATTTAAAAGTTACTGTCTCCAGACAAGTACAAATCAGAAAACAGAGTGACTGAAAGAGGATGGGATAATGGACAACAACTTAGAGTTTGGCAAGAGTGCAGAAAAAAAACTGGCCAAAAGGAAGAAGAAAAAACAACATATAGGCTGTTCATCTACTTTATCACATTACATCTGACACCTTCATGTTCTAAGAAGCCAATTATCCACCTTTAAACATGACTGAGCCTCTGACATGGAAGATTACTGTGAGAGGTGACTTTCACAAGCATGTTTAAGGCTTAAGCATGGAATGACTACAAAATAAAATCCTCAGTAGACAAAACATTTCATTAAAACGTGTGTGTCAAATATATGTCAAAATCTAAGCTTTGTCTAGCTGCTTTGTGTAGGAAGTGATTAGCAAACTCTGAGTAGCAGAGTAGCAGTAACTCAGATTTATATGTATATTTTAAAAAATCACGCATGGAAATGTACATAACAAAATATTTGCATCGATAATCGGTTTAGAATCGAATCGTTGGCCTCTGAATCGGAATCGAATCGTGAGGTGCCAAGAGATTCCCACCCCTAGTACCCACTACCACAGCATTAAAAAGTGATGCGAAGGGATCCTGACCAAGCATCCGACTCCAACTCATGGAGCCGACACACCATTCTTTTTTAGTGACGCAGCAGGGAAATTAACTAAGTGATTACTGTTGCTTTATTATATTTACAAAAGTCAAACATGATTAAAAGCAGTGATTGCACTACCCCAAATTATAGAAACACGAGTTCCATGTTGAGAGTTTGAGTCCAGAAACTTTGTAGCATGTCTTCCCCTCTCCCCTACCTTCTCTGTCTGTCTCTCACTAAAAAAAGCAGAAATGCCAAAAGAACTATAAAAAAAAAGATGGGTTTCTGTATCACACGGGCACCTTCATTGTGCAATCCAAACACAGTATAAAGGGTTAAAGAGGTCGACAGCAGCATGTCTGTTCCATTACATCAATGACAATTGATTTAGCAAAAATCTTTACATGACACTGAAAATGCCAAAAAGACAGACTTCAGAATTCAGTTATGTGTGCCAATTGGTCTGCTAAAAAGCCACTAGAGAGTTTTATAATGAGGAAAGATCTCCAGTGAAAAATAGGTAGTAATATCTCTGTTGTTACAGGCAGATGCTGGAGGAGCTGATGGGTGGTGCATCTATCAGTGGCATACATCCTGCAGTTTGTTTTGCTGTTGCTGCTCAAGGGAGTGCTGAGCAGTGACAAAGGGGCATCTGACAGCATCCATCTCATGACTCCTGTGTCTTGCATGCCCTGAGCAAACAGTGGGGCTAGCTTCTTTTCTTATCAATATCTCATAGCCTTTCACTGCCTGTGGCATTAACAGACAATTGGAAGACATAAATGATAAATGTCTTGCACCAAGTTAGAAATAATCAATTTTACACTGAACACAAGATCAGTTTAGTCATGCTGTCCCTTTGGATTTATTGGATGATAACACTAAGAACATGGTGTACATTCAGCAGAACTGAGGACTTTAAAACCAAGGACACCGATAAGTGAACCCAACACGCACAAATGAGATGTGAATGCATCCAGTCGCATATGCCTGGAAAGCTTTGAATGAACCCACTGTGCATTTTCAAAATATCCCAAACCAGGTATTTCTATTTTTCCAGTGTCCACAAGAAAGGGGATAGATTCCCATCCACAAAAGTCAAGGCACACTGCTTTGTTGAAGTTTAAAGGTTGAAAGCCTTTATTGTAGCTAGATATTAAAAACTAGACCAATGCATATCATTTAGCCACAATAATAAAGCCCTTTTTACTTTTGTACATAAATGAAGCAATGTGCCTTTAGTTTTAGAGGAACCCATTCCCCTTCTTTGCCTACACGTACACCTGTTGTGTTCTATCACGGTCAGTTCCAAGTAGTGCCTCCTCTCGTTTTTTACAACTTCGTTTTCAATCAGAATTTTTGTACACAGCACAGGACAGATTATGATTGCCCATCAGGACATTTGTTCTTTGCAGTTAACTCATAATTTTAACATTAAGCAAGCCAGTACCTTGGTCTAGTGCAAAGGCATGTGATATTAACTTATTTTATACCAGACGTATCTACTCCCGTCCTGTGCACAAGCACCAACAGAATAGTGTTGCGATCGAGCAACTTTGTTTTCCCATTTACAGCGCCAGGGATGTGTTTGACTTGGGTTGCAAAGGGGTGGACATTTTCTGGTAAATTTTCAGAAACTTTCCATGGAAAGTTTAGCTGGGGAATTTTGGAAACATTCCAATTTGGAAACTTTCATGGGAATTAATGGAAATTATGGGAATTTGGATGGGATGTAGTCCTTGGGCTCAAATGCTGTCTTCAATCAGCTTCAATCTGCTGTAGAATGTTCTAGAAATGATCTGTACAGTGGGTGTGGCCTCAATAGCCCTGCAGTAGCCCAAACCACTGACCTTTAGCTGAACATATGAAGGTAGCTAGCATGCTGCCTTTGATTTACTATGGTTATGGTTATATGCGTGCTAAGCTAACCATCAGCGCTGTCTATCGTTTCCAGCCGATCAAGAACAAGTGGGCTATACAATTAAAACACATAGGTTAATAGCAATGGGTTATGTATTACCCCCCCCAACTCCCGTATCTTAAAAACTAAATGTTGGCAAGTATGTAGTAGCCTATGCTGTTTACTGCGTGCGTGTGTGCATGTCATTGACGAATATGCAGGTGCTGGTCATATAATTAGAATATCATGAAAAAGTTGATTTATTTCAGTAATTCCATTCAAAAAGTGAAATTTGTATATTATATTCATTCATCACACAAAGTGATATATTTCCAATGTTTATTTCTTTTAATTTTGATGATTATAACTGACAACTAATGAAAATCCCAAATTCAGTATCTCCGAAAATTAGAATATTACTTAAGACCAATACAAAAAAGGATTTTTAGAAATGTTGGCCAACTGAAAAGTATGAACATGAAAAGTATGAGCATTTACAGCACTCAATACTTAGTTGGGGCTCCTTTTGCCTGAATTACTGCAGCAATGTGGTGTGGCATGGAGGCGATCAGTCTGTGGCACTGCTCAGGTGTTATGAGAGCCCAGGTTGCTCTGATAGTGGCCTTCAGCTCTTCTGCATTGTTGGGTCTGGCGTATCGCATCTTCCTCTTCACAATACCCCATAGACTTTCTATAGGGTTAAGGTCAGGCGAGTTTGCTGGCCAATTAAGAACAGGGATACCATGGTCCTTAAACCAGGTACTGGTAGCTTTGGCACTGTGTGCAGGTTCCAAGTCCTGTTGAAAAATGAAATCTGCATCTCCATAAAGTTGGTCAGCAGCAGGAAGCATGAAGTGCTCTAAAACTTCCTGGTAGACGGCTGCGTTGACCCTGGACCTCAGAAAACACAGTGGACCAAGACCAGCAGATGACATGGCACCCCAAACCATCACTGACTGGAAACTTTACACTGGACTTCAAGCACTGTGGATTCTGTGCCTCTCCTCTCTTCCTCCAGACTCTGGGAAAATTGACTTTCATCAGAGAACATAACTTTGGACAACTCAGCAGCAGTCCAGTCCTTTTTGTCTTTAGCCCAGGCGAGACGCTTCTGACGCTGTGTCTTGTTCAGAAGTGGCTTGACACAAGGAATGCGACAGCTGAAACCCATGTCTTGCTTACGTCTGTGCGTGGTGGTTCTTGAAGCACTGACTCCAGCTGCAGTCCACTCTTTGTGAATCTCCCCCACATTTTTGAATGGATTTTGTTTCACAGTCCTCTCCAGGGTGCAGTTATCCCTATTGCTTGTACACTTTTCCACCACATCTTTTCCTTCCCTTAGCTGATTAGAGTGTGGCACCAGGTGTCTTCAATATTGAACCTTTTCACAATACTAATTTTCTGAGATACTGAATTTGGGGTTTTCATTAGTTGTCGGTTATAATCAAAAGTAAAAGAAATAAACCCTTGAAATATATCAGTCTGTGTGGAATGAATGTATACATTATACAAGTTTCACTTTTTGAATGGAATTACTGAAATAAAATCAACTTTTTCATATTCTAATTATATGACCAGCACCTGTAGGGAGGACATTTAACTGAAGTTGAATTAAATCAGGTTGTTTTAACCAAGATTATGATGCAAGATGTTCCCCCTCCCCCCCAGTACATATAAGTTCCCTGTTATAGACCAACAGTTTTATAACAAGCAATATTAAAGATATTCAGTTTATTCCCATGGAAAGTTTCCAACTTTGAAAATTCCCAGAATTTTGCAACCCTATGTTTGACCACTGGATTTTTCATATAGTTGTAGAAATGACCAAACTAGTAGGTAATCCAGTTACTGACACATGAACAGTAAACAAATACACAGCTGTGATTTTGTCTTTACAGTTTTTATTCACCTTTTATTACAAACGGCTCATCAGAGGAAACAGGAGAAGCTGCAAGACAGAAAAGCTGCAGGTCAGCGGATGCAGCAAAAACAAAGAAAAACTCAGGCAGATGTACAGTTTCTGTTGTACCTGATCATGCTTTCTCTGCTGCTTTATCTGCTGCCGCCTCCTCATCTCCACCCTTGGTGTTACGCGTGTAAATCAGCTGTGCTCTGTGTTTGGACACCAGTTTGATCATGCCTGGAAGACAACGGGACCATGTTCTGTGAGCATATTCTCATTTTTACCCACACAACCATTTCAGGTTCACTTATTTTAGTTATCATGCACTGAAACTCACTTGACCAGTAAACCTGTGTAACAGATCATTTTAAATATCACAGTGAAAAGTATCTAAATGCCTCAGGTTCACAGAGTTAAGAGCCATCTTCTGAGCTATTTGTATACTCATATTATAGAACAAGTACAAGCATATGCATTTCAGTTATGCAGTTGATCCAGGCATTTCATCTCAAAAATCTGTACGACCACATGACGTCGACATGACGGAGAAATGAACTCCTGCAGTTAAATTAATTTTGGCACCAGTAATTATAAAGAGAATGTTTCAAGGGTCATAACCGTAGCCTTTGAGTGCCAATGAGATGTCACTGAAATGTGAAGGGTAACCTGATTCATTCCAAGTTCTTACTTTAATTCTTTATGCAATTCAATTTAAAAAAAATAAAGCGAACATTTAGCAAACTGTTCGTTACAGGTGGCATACAGAAAGACACTGATCAAAAGTTCACCATTAGATATCTTTACAGTTTGCGTGACATCTGGTGGGATGCAAGTACTACTTACTATAACTTTTGAAATAGCATTCACTTTTATACTTCTTGCTTTCATCTAGCAATTCATACTTTAAATATTTCAAAGGGGGGAGTCTAACGGTTTTCAAAAAATTAACCACGCATATCACTTATTTTGGAACAACTGATGTCAAAAACACTTAGGCATGGATATGTAGCGTGAGCCTTTATAAATACGTGTTACGACACAGCCAATACTGATGGGATGAGCTTAATGTAGCATCGCAATATTGTAGATGACAAAACATGTTATTGCTGCTGTTAGAACCATCTCCACCTCTAATGCAAAAGATGTATTCTGGTAGATGAGATAACTCGAGGTCAAATGAAAGTTTTCAAATGAAAACTATTAACGTTTCCCGTGGATCCACTTTAACAAGGGGATAAAACATTCATTGTAAAGGTTTGTGGACATTGTTCTGCACTTTTGGATAAATTCCACTTTTCATCCAAAAAAAATCTAAACAATGCAGTAAGTGTAGCAATTAAACAGTCATACAAATGTTTACCTGAACCAAAACTGAGCATATACACAACCAGAAGATGTGTGGTAGGTGCAAACCACACCCTGGCCAGTGGCATCCTATCAAGGCCATCTCCCAATGTGTTAACCCAAACGCATATATTTACATATAACGCACATAACGAATATTTGATTTGGATGCAGATATTTTGTCTGATCCAGTGTGCACTCATAGCCCCCTATGAAGCAGACAAATTCACCTTTGGAAAGTAGCTCCTGGAGGGCGTTCCTGGCCAGGGAGCCACGGATCTTCAGCCTCTCAGACACAACAGCGGGGGTGATGAGCTTGTAGTTTGGGACTTCTTTGTACAACTTTTCGTAGGTTGCCTTGTCGAAGAGGACCAGGTTGTTGAGCTTATCCCTTACTTTTCCCTTGGACCACTTCTGCTCAGAGTCACACACAATACCGTTGCTATGATTAGGAAAGCTCTATAGTGGACTTGATCAAAAAGTATTCAACACAACATATGTGAAAGGCCAATACTGCATACCTTCTTCTTGGCTTTGCCTCCGGACTTGTTGACTGGGTCCTTGTCCTTCTTGGACTTCCCAGAGTCCTTCTTCTTATCCTGCTTGGGAGGCTGAAAACAGAAGACAACAAGTTATAACACCGTTTGACACTCAGACTGGGGCTACATGTGGGACACGTCAGTACATGCTTCAACGTTCGTGTATTTAAGTATAAGGATGCTTTTGCAGTAACGTTGAGGTAATGGAGACAATAGCAGCAGCCTAAGGTTAACTCGGCTGGCCGGCATGGGTTGGCCTTGTCTGCATCCTCATAAAGCGTTTTAGCATTAGCATTGGTTATTGTCATTGTTAAATTAAACGTACTATTGTAACGTTAGCTAGCTAGTAGGCCATGGATATTAAGCGTCATGTGTACATTTATATAGTTCTTTATGCGGAATTGTTGGGCTCATTTGCTGTAACGTTAACCAGTGTAGCATTAAAGCATGGTGGAGCTAACTAGCCAGCCAGCCGCTTAATGAGTGAAATTTAACAACGTCATGCTTCATCCACACACTCTTGACACAGCGTAGGAAATCACATTGCTATCATCAATTAATCCGAATAATTATAACTCGACATAAGTAACAGAACCATGGATTTTGTTTCATTTCTTTCGACAAAACGTGTAATAACTATCCTCACCATGTTTCCTCGTCAAGATGTCGGAGCGAAAGGAAGTTCACCCGTGCGAGAGCCCCTTAGACAACCCGTATATGCGGAAATGGATTAGGGAGTTATGGGAAACTGAGTTTTTCCGTGTTTTGTTGTCTTAAATAATTTTGAGAATTTTTATTGGCTCACCAAACTGCTACATAGCACTTATCTCAGTATGTTTGCGATCAATACGAAGATACAAAATAATCAAAAAGCCAAACTAGCAAAAAATGAACTCGACACGTTAAGGTCACGTGACACTTTTGTCAGCTGGGCAGGAAGTTGCAAAGATGGTGATCTTTAGTGTGTATGTGGTGAACAAGGCTGGAGGTTTAATTTACCAATATGACAATTATGTCCCGAGAGCGGAGGCCGAGAAAACATTTAGCTATCCTTTAGATTTAGTGCTGAAGCACCATGATGAAAAGGTCGTCGTATCGTTTGGACAACGGGACGGAATCAGAGGTAATGTTTTAGAGCATTGTAACGTTACGTCAGTTCATTTCGCTAGCTACCGTCACTCAAGATTTAAAACCTAAACAAATCAAGTTAATGTGTTAATAAATGGACCATTCATCTATGCCAGGCGCTTAAATAGATTGCAGGTATTTTGATAGTTCTATTGATTTGCTAAAATGTCCCTACTCTGTCTCTCGGTCTTCATAATTCATTTTACATTGAAAGTAGCCTTATTGTACATATGTGGAAATGTATTAGGGTGTTCTGTAGCGTAAGTATTTCATCATTAGGCTGCGTTACTTCTCAAAGTCTGACTCTAAACTGTATCGTGTTGTCATTCTCCAGTGGGCCATGCAGTGCTGTCCATCAATGGAGTTGATGTGCTTGGCAAAAACACAGCAGACGGAAAGGACACCCTTGAATATTTAAAGGATCCCTCAAATTACCCAGTGTCTATTCGCTTTGGACGGGCACGCCTGAGCTCCAATGAGAAGCTGATGCTGGCATCCATGTTCCACTCGTAAGTTATATCCATGTTTGACCAGACAGATCTGTCTTTTTCTACCCTGACTCCAATTCTGATACCCAACTCAGGGCTATCTAGTGCTATTTTCCCCTACCTGGAACTGATATAGATCATTCCTCTCCGTGTACAGTAATGAGATGCTGTAAAGACACATTAATTCATATCTATTTGGAGACCTTTGTCCTTTTTAAGCTTGTGCACATTTAAATTAAGGAAAAAAGCTTTATTCAGTTTAATTACATGCATCTGCATCTCTTCCCCAAAGTACTTCATCTGTGCTTGGCTCCATGTTTAAACCTACTGCTGGTTTCACAGTAAAGGCCTACCATTTTGTGAAGCATAAGCCTCATGTGGTTCAGTCATTTTGATATTGGCTTACTGATCCCGGTCCCAAGCATTAAATTGCCTATTTTTGTGTTGCTACCCAGGTTGTTTGCTATAGGTTCACAGCTGTCTCCTGACGTTGGCAGTTCAGGGATTGAGATGCTAGAAACGGACGTCTTCAAACTCCACTGCTTCCAGACTCTCACAGGTCAGTAGTGTAAGTGAGTGTTACTGTAGGCGAAACAAAGACCCATGCAATAAGCCATTATTAGAAGAAGAAAAAAAAGGAGATGGTGATATTGAGTCCCATTTAATAAATAAATAAATAAAAAAAAATCCACCCACTCAGTAACATCCTTATTAAATGACCCCTCAACATGACACGTTCACCTATTGTATGTTTGACAGTAGTAAACTGACGTCTTTCTCATTCCTTTGTTCTTTCAGGGATAAAGTTCATTGTGCTGGCGGACCCTCGACAATCTGGTATCGATGCCCTATTGAGGAAGATTTATGAGATCTATTCAGATTTTGCCCTCAAGAACCCGTTTTATTCTCTGGAAATGCCAATCAGGTAATAGAAAGAATCAGGATGATGTTGTCTTTCAATCTGTGGTGTTTTTATCCGTCTTAAAATTAGTATTTAGTACTTGTTACATTTCAGATTACATATCAAGTGTCAACACTCACACATCGTGTCCTCTGCTATCACTGTACATTTTTGATTTCCAGGTGTGAACTCTTTGACCAGAATCTGAAGGGTGCACTGGAGATTGCAGAGAAAGCTGGAAACTTTGGAGCTGGATCTTGAGCTAGAGAAGACTAGATAGAAGATGCTCTGATTTCTAACCACAACAGATTCACTGACTTCATATGAGGGTGGTTTAAGTTCAGTTGGTGGGGTCATCAAGGTGGTATCGGACTGGCAATTACCACGTTGTAAATACGTTATGTTTTGTAAATACTTTTAGATTAAATACCATACTGTCTTTAAAAGTTTCATTTATGTTTTTTGGCTGCATATACAGTATATCGAATTAATGAGTGACCTAACTATAGTCTTTCGGGCATTGAGCATAAACTATGAATGTGGCTGAAAAAAAAACGTAATAACAAAAGTATCATTTATTCAAGATTTTGACTGTTCTCATAAGAAAGAATACACATTTTGCCTTCTAGAAAAAAAGATGTGTATGTCTTGTAAATCAATTCATTTTAACACAGATATTGTATTGTATACTAGTTTCTAAACCAGGTTCCAGTTTTGTGCTCTTATCAATGTAATGCTGCAGTGGTCTTCGGAGAGAAAACCTTATTCTAGTTGTGTTTTTGCCACATTTCATTATATGACATACATATAAAGGCATTTACATTTCCTTGTTGAGTTATTGGTGCCATTTTTACATACTGTAAATACTGTATGTAGATAAACACCTTCCAGAACAGGTTTTTGAAGAAAAAGCATTCAACTTATCTGAGCTTAATTTATGTTTATGTCCTGTAAGACAGAAAATAATGTGGTATAAAAAAGAAATCCCAAAAGAATAATATGAAAATACAATGATGGCTCAAAGTATCCTCAGGTGCAGAGGATGAGGGGTAATGTATGTTTTAGTTGGCCTTCTTGGACACGTGACCCATCTTGGTTCGGACGTTGCGCAGCAGGAAGAATCCAACAGTGGTGATGGCACAGGTGATCTCTGCTACCCAGAAGGCCATTTCCCAGCCGTGGTGCTTGGCAATGGTGCTGAATGGTAGTCCAGACAGGAAGCCACCGACTGAGGAGAACACAAATGGATACGTTTTTCAAAGATTAGAGAATATAAAAAGCGTATCTTACAATATATAAACTAAACCAAGTAAAAAGTATAACGAAGAAACTATTGGTTTGTATTTGTATTATTAGCGTAAAGGCATTTAGCAGTAACAGCTGTATGTCAGACTCCATATGTGTAGTTGATACACAATTTGATGATTCAGAAATGAAAACCAATCAACTTACCATTGGCCATCAGGGCAACAATGGCATGTGATGTCCCACAGTAATTAGATGGGGCACTCTCATTGGCTATAACTCCAAATAACGCTATTGGTCCGTAAGAGGAGAAACCAAAAGCAGCACCCAAGCTGAGTATCCACACCTGAAAGTACAAATGAGAGGTACAGCCATGAGCATGACAGAGTCTGACATGCAGTGTGCCACATTAAATGATCTCTCAGTAATACATTTTTGTATAATGGGACGTCAGTGTTAGAACAGATACCTTTGAGCTGTCAGGAGTAACTGTGACTCTGAACAGGTACATGGAAACAAACATTCCAGCCATCATGCAGATCAGGATGAAATGACGGGGATTGCCATATATTCTCATGCCTTGCTGTACAAAATAAGGACATATGTAAAGAGAAGTTGGTTTTACTGGTTTCTATTGTTGGAGACCAAAAAGCAGAGAAAATATATTGTCATTTCTGGGGCCGTGAGACATCATGACAAGACTTGGAATGTGCAAAGTGGTGCCATACAATATTAGTGAGGTGGTACTAACATTTTTACCTTGTGCGTACTGAGTCACAGACACAGTCCCCCTCTGTGCTAATCAGTAATATATGACATATCACATATATGACCTTATTGTTTATTGTGTAGGCTCAGGAGTAACTAAGAGCAGCTGATGCTTAATTTGCATCTTACAAAAACAACAGATATGAAGTTATATTGTGTAAATAGGAGGGAAGACCTAGGCAATCCAGAAATAATAGTAATAATAAATAAAGTGTTGTGGTTTAGTAATCATGAACTTCCCTGACATGTACACTACCTCCATGAAAGTTATGGTGCAAACAATACCACTGAGTATTATCTTTCTTTGCAGGGAATAGATTGGCTAAATGGTAAAGTCAGTTCTGGTGCACATACCTGATTGTGGAGGCAAATTTGCAGAAAGAATTTACCTGAACGGACTCCTTAGGGCAGCACGCATACTTATAGAACACCCACACCATTTCCCAAATAAAAAACAAAACCGACAGAGGCTGAGGTAGGATGAGTTTGACCATATTGTGGGAAACAGCTATAATTAAAGCTGCATGACAAAAAATATTTAAAATCTTTCATATGTGTACTATATGCAAACTCACTTTGGCCACCGCTTTGTCAGAGAGGTAACCTGCTGCGAGACTGCCCAACAGGCCTCCAACCTCCAGGGCACTCATGTATGAGCTACCTATGAAGAAGAATACAGTGAATTACAAGAAATAATAAGCTGACAAAAGTGAACTCTAAGCATATTTATCAACAGAAATTGGAGGTGTCTCCTCTTCCAGCTTTCCCATACCCATAAGTGGAGACTGGCCCTTGTCCTGAATGAGAAACAGCTGGCCCCAGTCGGTGCAAGCCGTCTTCACCCCGAACACCACCAGGTAGGACATAGATAGCAGCCACAGGTAAGGTGACAGCAGGAACTCGGACAGGGTGCTTTCATTACTGGAGGATCCTGAACAGGAAGCAGGCAGAAGACAGAGTATTATTATACCGATGTGAGGATGGGAAGGCTCTCTTCTTCTAATCAGATTAATGCTCTTTCTCACTTTGCCTGTGCGTGAACTAGACACAGCTCACACATTTAGCATGTGAGGGGCAGACTGAGTACAGAGTCCACGAGTCACTGACCTTTAGTCACACAACACAAGAGGCACATGCAAAAACACACACACACACACATCTGGACACTGCACAGCTATATGTTAACAGCTAATGAGTATTGCCTATGTTTAAACAAATATACTGTGCCTAATTCAGTCACAGTCAGAGAAAGGGTAGTGGCAACAAAACTTGTGGTTGTTATCAAACTGAAGAATTATTATGAATCATTCAGTAAGTCAGTCTCACCTCCTTTGCTCTTCTTGGCTGTTGCCTCTATGTTGGGCAGCCCCACCTCCTTGGGCTCATTCTTGATGAACAGCAGACAGAAAAAGGAGGCCACCACACAAATCATTCCAGATACCGACAGTATCGTCCTCCAACTGTAACTCTGTGTCAGCACTGTGGCAATAATGGGGCCCAAGCTGCCAGCCAGATTCATGCTGCAGGACAGAATCGCCCACCATGTCCCAAACTGTGAGGGCTCAAACCACTGACAGCGGAGAAGAGGAAATAATGGTATGAAATCATGAGTTGACAAGAAGTCTCATTTTCTTGCCTTTAAAATACAGGTAAAATCGAATTCTTTAATTGACAGCAGGTACTAACTGAATGGTGGTCATTTGACAGTTGCATGATGGCTACAAATTAGTGAGGTCAAACATGGGAAGGAGGAACTTTTCACTCATACATTATAACACCGGTTTCATCTCTTAGGCTTAAACATATTGTAAACATCCACTGGTGAATATTGAGGAATGCTGAAACTGTATTGAGGTAAAGCAAATTATTGTTTCATTCAAAGATAGTAAAACCCCTAAAAACATATTTGAGTTGGCATCTTACTAGGACAACATCTTACATCAACACTCGGTTTTCTGCCAAATCCAATCAGGATTTATCAACATTTAAATAAAATGGGTCAACAGTGGTGGGGTTGTTTTACCACACCCAAACAGTCCTGATGAGGATTATCTGAGGATTTAAGTGTTACAAATCCTAATAAATAACACATTCTAATTCCTTATTTTTGTGCTCTGCATGTATCTGATTTGGAATGTGTTTCTACCTATAAATTAACCCAGTTTAGTTCATAATTAGTTGTATTATGGTGCCTATTTGAACTTAATAATACAGGAAAGAAAAAGAAACATTTTGAATCTGATGTCACTATATTGCAGCACTGATATACTGGCTTGTGGCTCGGTACCTTACGCAGCACTCTGCCACAGGGAGGCCAGCCGAGGCCCTGGCCCAGGCCGTTGAGAAACCACAGGGCAGAGAAGACAGCGACAGTGGATGACCAGGAGAAAACCACATTGATGCCTCCCACCATGCACAGACCAATAGAGAAGAGCCAGCGGGCGCTGATCTGGTCTGAAAGCACGCCACTGATGAACTTACTGATAGCGTAGGCCAAAGATTGACTGCTGGTGATCATGCCTGAAGAAATGGAGGGCAGGAGAAGAGGAGTTTACACAGAGAAGATAAAACTTTTAGCAAGATTTTTCTTGTCCAAAATATCTCTGGCACACAGCTAATATATAATGCATATTAGAAGTGTACCTGTAATTTAGAGTCTACCAAGAATGTGTCAATATGTCATGGGCATAATAATTCATCCAGCTTTGGATTTTTACAAATGATGTGAATAATGAAAAATGCTACCTACGTACTCTAACAGTATTAATTGTGATTTACGTGCCTTCTTATGTAGAAAATGTGCAAAACATGAGAATCAAGCATAAAGTTAATGCAAAATCAAGAGTCTCCTACCCAGGTCATCCTTATCCATCTTTATTTCTTGCATTATAGAAGGCATCACAAAGGAGAAAGTCTTTCTGTTAAAGTAGTAAAGTGTGTAGCCTACAAACATGGCCAGAAATATAGTGCCTCGGTAGTATCCATAACTTGCTGTAGCCATGGCTGCAGATTTAGTCCTATAAACGGAAAAAACTGGAAGAACAGAGGACAAATCCAGAGGAAGGAGCAAGCTCCTGCCGTTTGACAGACTTCTGCAGCCTGTGACAGTGAACTTTGCTACAGGATCCACTGTATAGAATCAGCTGCTTACAAGGAGAGATGTGCACACAATCAGTAGGGGAGGTTAATGGTCAACTTCTCTGCCCTGGAGCAGATTTAATCTGGGTTGTTACAATGTGCTGCAGGCCAGCCAGAGGGGTTGGAAAAGGAAATTAATCAGTTTGTGACATCAACGCTGTGTATGATCTGTTTTTTTTAGGCACCTATTTATATAAAAAAAGGGACCTTCTACTTGAACAATGATCTGGTGTGTTCTTTTCATCTGTTGCTGTTTGTTAATCTGAGGATGTTATATAAAGAGTCCTCAGATTTATGTGGTTAATGATTTACTGTGGAGTCCAATAGTTAAAGCAGACCAGGGGGAGGATCCTCTCCTAAATGAGGGTGTGTGGTGATCTTCAACAGCAAAAGATGTATCAGACAGAAATAGTGTGTACAAAATGTGTTCAAAATTGCAAAAGAGAGAATACACAGTAATTGTGGGTTATGGTCAAGTGAATGTAAATAAGGCATGAAATATCACTGTAAACATAAATACTAATAATAATAAATGTAAGGCATACATATTCTACAAAAACAATCGTGGAAGCAAACCACTCTGATACCTCATGTCCACTTCCTCTTTTCTGTGTAGGAGGGTTATTCACCTCAGAGCTGTTTGCCTGTTGGACGTTTTTGCAAAATAACGTTGCCTTAGTTTTCACTGTAGCTCTTTTTTACAGTCTATGATACAGCTGTGGTTCATGTCAAGGCATACATCTATGGTAGAGCTATACATCCATCAGTGGCGGATCTAGAAAATTTGACAAGGGGTGGCAAAAGGTCTTGGCAGGGTGGCATTGGAAGACGGTACACGGAAGCTCCCATATGTAAATGGCTTGTGTGGCAAATAGATGAAAAACTGTAAAACTGCATAACATAATTCTATCATTTGTTTGACCTTTTAGTTGATCATAATTACTGATATAGTAAGACAAATAGAATAGAATGTGTCTTATTTTATCAGTAATTATGATCAAACAAAAGGTCAAACAAAAGAAACTGTACAACATCATTAGATAATGTATTTATATACTGTATGTACATATTTACATATCTAACCCTATAACATATACAAAAGAATAGAAATAGAAATAGCTAAAAACAGAAAACATGTCATGCCACTCAGTGACATGACATGTTTGTGAATTGTCCTTCACACGAGGAGCGAGGTCCCGCGGATCCACGTGACAACGCAGGTGAAGTGTCACTCCCCGTGTGAAAAGCCCTTTATTCCCACAATAGAGAAATTCTCACTGTTGCAGCAGCGAGGGATAGGGATAGCTTCATATTTCGCTTCCTTTACGACAACTTTTAACATGTACAAGATAAACATGAGCAGGGGCTAAACGGCTTTTCAAATCCAACATAAAAAGTATTGGACAGTTAAATAATAGGTAGTTTCTGAGCGCACATGGTTATTGGAGTTAGAGAAAATGGCGTCCCAACTGGCGCATACTTGGGTGTACTGCTCTTGTGCAAAGACATCCATCTTTTTCCTTTCCATATTCGTAAAGTGTTCTTTCTTTGCCATATTCTAGGAATCATCAGAAATCATTACATTGCATTACAAACTGGTATACGATAGCAACAATAGAATCAAAGATAGAATGGAATAGAATCAAAAACCATTTGGATTGAAAATATAAGAATACATGTTGTTGTTGTTGTCATAACGACACACTATGAATACTAGGACCCAACTTTAGTTCTGACACAAATTCACTCAGACAGCAGTTTGTATCAGAGAGTCATTTGACTGTGATAATCCAAAGGTGCAGATTGCAACAAAAGAAAAGACACTGGTCCAGCAGAATACAAAGTTGGAAAACATGGAATTCCACTCCAGAGAGATTGAACCGCAAATTAATTTCTATCTCAGTTCACTTGAAGAACAAGTACGGCGTGAACTGAAGGACAGCGAGGCGAGGCTCACCCAATGTGAATCTGAGGGAAGAGTTCACCTGATAATCCGAGAGGACTTGCTGGCCAATGTCCTCGATCAGCTCCAACAACAGAGAGAGGGCAGTACTTTGAGCCATGACAAAAAGCTGATGCAGAGGGAGATGTGTGACTTGAAAGTTCAGCTTGCTGAACGTGTCCACTCCCCACCCAGGGAAACAGAGTATCTGAAATCCCAGCTGGGAAAAATCAGCAACAGACTGCGAAAAGCCCAAAAAGATCTCGACCTGCAGTACTTCATTATTGAAGACATGAAGATCGAATTGGAGCAGATGAAGGGAGAGAAAGAGGCCCTTAAAAATAATACGGAGACTCAGAAGATCGAGCTTCGTAAAGAGAGACAGATGCTCGCGGTAGGTAAGACCACCAACGTGACGTTGGAGAGCTATCTGGAGATTGAGAGGGCTCAAGCTCAGGAGCTGAAGGATAAATTGAGCAAGATGGAGGAAGCTCTCATAAAACAGGACGAGGAGGCAAAGGAGATACTGGAAAGATCCCAGACTTCCCATAGAGCCCAGCTAGATGAGGCTCTGGCTGAACGTGTCCACTCCCCATCCGGGGAAATACAGTATCTGAAAACCCAAATGGGAAAATTCAGCAACAGGCTGCGAAAAGCCCAGAAAGATCTCGACCTGCAGTACTTCATTACTGAAGACCTGAAAGTCAAATTGGAGCAGATGAAGGGAGAGAAGGAGGCCCTTAAAAATAATGTGGAGACTCAGAAGATTGAGCTTTGTAAGGAAAGACAGATGCTCGCAGTAGCTAAGACCAACGTGGAGTTAGAGTTGGAGAGCTATCTGGAGATGGAGAGGGCTCAAGCTCAGGAGCTAAAGGACAAATTGAGCAAGATGGAGGAAGCTCTCCAAAAACAGGACGAGGAGGCAAAGGAGATACTGGCAAGATCCCAGGCTTCCCGTAGAGCCCAACTGGATGAGGCTCTGGCTGAACATGTCCACTCCCCACCCAGAGAAACAGAGTATCTGAAATCCCAGCTGGGAAAAATCAGCAACAGACTGCGAAAAGCCCAAAAAGATCTCGACCTGCAGTACTTCATTACTGAAGACCTGAAAGTCAAATTGGAGCAGATGAAGGGAGAGAAAGAGGCCCTTAAAAATAATGTGGAGACTCAGAAGATCGAGCTTCGTAAAGAGAGACAGATGCTCGCGGTAGGTAAGACCACCAACGTGACGTTGGAGAGCTATCTGGAGATTGAGAGGGCTCAAGCTCAGGAGCTGAAGGATAAATTGAGCAAGATGGAGGAAGCTCTCCTAAAACAGGACGAGGAGGCAAAGGAGATACTGGAAAGATCCCAGGCTTCCCATAGAGCCCAGCTGGAGATGCAGGACAAAAGCAACAAGAACCTCATGGCTGCTCTGAAGAAGACTGAGCAGCAGCTGGAGAGTAATCTCAACCAGTGGAAGGAGGACAAGGCATTCCTCCTTCAGGCCACAGAAAGCCTGAAGCTGACTCAGCAGGAAAAAGAGCAGGAGTGGGAGAGGACGGAGAGCACCATGAGGTCCCAGCTGGTAGATCTTCAGAGCCAGATAATGCAAAAGCCAAAGAAGAAGAAGTGGTACAAAAAGCTTCTGCCTGGCTGAGGAAAAGGGGTGTGGGTGGGTCTGTCTGTCTATCTGTGTGTGTGTGTGGGTGGGTCTGTCTGTCTGTGTGTGGGTCTGTCTGTGTGTGGGTGGGTCTGTCTGTCTGTCTCGGTGTGGGTGGGTCTGTCTGTCTGTCTGTGTGTGTGTGTGGGTGGGTCTGTCTGTCTGTGTGTGGGTCTGTCTGTGTGTGGGTGGGTCTGTCTGTCTGTCTGTGTGTGTGTGTGGGTGGGTGGGTCTGTCTGTCTGTCTGTGTGGGTCTGTCTGTCTGTGTGTGGGTGGGAGGGTGGGTCTGTCTGTCTGTCTGTGGGTGGGTCTGTCTGTGTTTGTGTATGTGTGTGTGTGTGTGTGTGTGTGTGTTTGCACGCAGGGCGTGTGATGCATCAGTGCAGTAGTATTGGAGTAGTAGTGCTTGTAGTTAGTGCATGCTGCTTCTGCTTGCCACTTTCTGCTTTCAGCTACTGCCACCGGATAGCCCTTTGTTTTCAGGGGCGAAAAGAGGAGCCGAGTGTCTAAGCCTCCTCAGCCGGTACATAGCCTCTCCACTGCCAAGATCTCGTACACGCCTCCTCGTGGCACACATGGTAACTGGTCCCTTGTGGTTCCAGGCTAAGTTGTACAGGATCTCGGAGCAGCAGTGGGCCCCAGAGATGTGGCATGCAGGCCCATCGGTGAGTGGAAACACCCTGATGCCCGTCAACCACTGTCCCAGTTATGGGTAAATAGCCCCAGCTTTGGGTAAATAGTGAAGACCCCAATGGCGGAGCAGGCAGAAGAAGTTGGTGTGAAAACCACCACAACGGCTGGGAAGGTGGAAGAAGGCAACCCCACAGCCACGTGGGTTAACTCGGGAGGGTACAGTGGCTAGGGGAGCAAATCCTGTGGCGATGTGAGAAAACTGAAACTAGTCACACAACCTCTTTTCATTTGTTCCTTTTATGTGCATCCTTCTCCCAGAAATGCTTGTTACTAACCTAGCTCTGGGGAGTTTACTCCCCGGAGTCCTTATGTTTCTTCTTCACCCAGAATATCGCCTTGGATTAGGGTGGCACCAAGACCTGGGTCTTGGGTGCAGCTGTCGCTAGGGACCTGCTACGCTCTGCGATTCCCTGCAGTGTCTGGCTGCGTCCTACCGCGTCCACCCATGCTGTGCTGTGCCACATTACACCCCGTAACGCCCTGCTGTGCCCTACTATGACATGAACTACTACGACTACCATTGTAGTCACTGTTAAATTATCTTTTTTGTGACTATTACTACCACTGTTCATCACACCCCCAACCGGCACCATCAGACACCGCCTACCAAGAGTCTGGGTCTGTCCGAGGTTTCTTCCCGAAAGGGAGTTTTTCCTCGCCACTGTCGCAATAGCTACCGCTAATGCTTACTCTCGAGGGAATTATTGTAATTGTTGGGGCTTTGTAAATTATAGCGTGTGGTCTAGTCCTACTCTATCTGTAAAGCGTCTCGAGATAACTCTTGTTATGATTTGATACTATAAATAAAACTGAATTGAATTGAACTACATAATAACTACTGCATACACACAAACACTAGCTACACAAATAATCTTTTAAAATAAACGCATACAAATTATGTCATGTTTGTTGGTGTGACGGCCCTGGGCCTGTCATACATGTGTACTGTGGTTTGTCTTGTTAACTTGCAGGTGTAGCGGAGGCGATAATGAGATGACTGTGATCACCCCTGGCCGGTCCTCCCAGACTATTTAACTCCGCCTGCCCCGAGACCAGGCGGCCGCATTCTCCCGACTGTGCACCAACATGTTTTCTCTCTGTTTGAGTTTTCCCTTTGTTAACTACTGACAACATGCACCTCACATTCTCCATTACATCCATACACCTTCATTCATCACTGATACTGACAATCACACCTCATTGTTCTCTTGTTTGCATCATTATTTAATAAATGTCACTTTATTATTGTTACGTTGCTGTGCATCTCCCTCTTTTGTTGTTGTCTGGAGGTACATGTTGGTCATCCAAAGAAAATAATTAAATTAACAACACGGGAGCATTTCTTTCAGGGACATTTTGCAGGTTTACTACGGTTCTCATGTAGCTTTAGACTTTAAGACCAAACAGGTTTATTTAGTGTCACAGAGCCTTTCAAACACAAAGTTTTATGAAGAAGAAATGCTTTAGAATATACACTGGTTATTGTCAAATCAGCTACAAACTTGAATTATTTGGTAAGTTTACTTTTTTGTTTTAGGAATAATCAATAAATCCTATGATTGGTTTAAAGGTGCTGTAGGCAGGATTGGGAAGATCCAGGACTTAGCCAAAAAGGGAAAATGAATGCGTGTGCATGAGCAGTGATTGACACGCAGTTAGACACCCCCCCTGGCCCTGATTGGTGCATCTGAACAGGGAGCTGTGGATTTTTGCAAATCACACTACAGGCTGTAGGTGGTGCCAGCGGAGCCAGATTTTTTTTTAAATTACCTGCTTCAGTAGTTCTACTGGAACATAGGGTCAGTTTCAGCAAATATGACAGAAAGTTAGTTTTATAAGTCTTACCTACTGCACCTTTAATGATATGCCTGAGCCACGCCTCTTCTTCCGACACAGAAAGCAGACGATCTACGATTAAAATGTTGGTAACATTCATTTGTATGTCAAAATGAATACATCTTTATTTTCAATTATACAAATGATCAATTGCAATATACTGTGTCACCAAAAGCTACCGAGCTCATTTCCATATATCGTGCGATAAGTCCATGTATTGACTATCGCGACAGGCCTGCTCGTGAGAGCAATATCTGGCTTTTTAGCTGCCGAATGCTCAACTATGTTCACCCGCTAGTTGTAACTGTTTCTCTCTGTCATTTGTCGTCTCTGTCATCTCTCTGTGCTGGTTAGGTGGCTTTATCAGAACTTTTTTCACTTAAAACAGCTGCTGATGGAAATTGTGCTGAAAATTGTGCTGAAGAGAGCAGTGAGAGTGAACCAAAACCGTAAAGTTGTAGGCTACGAAACATAAGAAATGACCTGGACGTTGCTAAAAACGCTTCTCAGAACTGAACAACTTTTGTTTGTCACTACGAGTGACCCCTTTTTCATTATACCTAGTCATTTATTTCCATAGTTAATAATACAAAATATTGATCAGTGCAGCTTTAAGGATTTATTTTATTTGAGAAACTCATTGGCCAGAGTATCTTAGATTAATTGAATCTAGCTCTAAGTGTCCTTACAGTTTTTTAAATTACTTTTTTATATTCAGGTCTATCAGTTACTGACGTTTAATTAAAACAACCAATACCTTTATTTGTGTACTTCTAAATTGCAGATGGTGGACTGCAAATTTCATCCACCGACAGGCCTTCTGCACCACAACATGCAGTAGTGATTCCCATGGGGTCCCAAGACAATTTTGAGTCATAATAGCGGGACAAAAAGAAATGTAGCACAAAATCACATTTACTTTTCCCACAAAACCTTCAAATATATCAAGCTATCTGAGAGGGGACACTGCTCATCTATGTCCACACTAAAAACCTTGTGATTAGAGGACACAAGAGCATGCTGCTTTATTTTAAAGGGTCACAAGCTGAAAAGGTTCAGAACACTGGTATACTGTCTCCTCACACTGTGCATGATCAGCATCAATGTATTTATGTCTTTAGAAAAGGGGGCTTCAACATTTTTTTAAACCAAGGACCCCTTAACTGAAAGAGAGAAAGGTCAGGGAAATTCGACACTTTTGAAGCTTTTTTTTCACAAGTTTTTGTCACTTTTTCTGATGTCTGTCTATTTAAGAAAAAGTTTTTCTTGTTTTTTTCCCAGGTTTTTGAAGCATTTTTGTCATTTTTTTCAACCTTCTTTCAACCAAATGCTATAAAATCTGATAAAATACCCAAATTAATTGAAAGTATTGAACTGATCATTTAGCTATTTTACACAAAACAACGTTATATAGAACCATCCACATTATTTCTGAAAGTTGTAAGTCTTCTGGTAGCTCAAATCTCAATCATTACCAATCTTGCAGAGACGGAGAGTGTAGGTATATGTAAGGAGATAACATGGACACAGGCTAATTATTGCTAACTAAAATGCTAGTTAACATTAGTAATTAAACTTAAACAGCTAACGTAAGTCCAAACTGCCTGCGAGCTTCTCCTGTACTATACAGTAATTCCTCTACTATGCGACAGTAAGTCGCGTGGTTATGACACAATTGTTAGCCTATTTTTACAAAAACGTATGCTACGGAGCCATAATGTGAGGTACAAGGTAATGGAGCCTTTTATACATTGTCGTGTTTCTTTAGAAATAAACAATGGACCAATAAAGTCTTTAAACGCTTCAGATGTAAAGTTATTCGGTGTCAAAGTGACGTCAAAATGAATGGCAGTCAATGGAATGCTAACGTCGGGTGATCGCTTTGTAGCATCAAAATGGCGCCATAGGAGATTCGAGCTCTGAAGTGAAGCTTACCCCCTTGGCACACACTCACCGGAGGGCAGCTAGCAGCTAACAGCTACTACTGCACTACTGTTATTTTTAGGGGGAATAAACTTCAAGACGTGATATGACCTGTCCTCTGGAAGACATAGCCACACCACCACCGCTCCGTGGATTGTTATTGGGATGATTATCACAGAAGCCTGTCTGAATACACTCACCGGACGGCAGCTAACAGCTAACGGCTAACGGCTATCAGCTAGCAGGGCAAGCTAGCTACCGGCAGGATACACTCACCAGACGGCAACTAGCAGCTAACGGCTATCTGGCTGTACACACTCACCGGAGGGCAGCTAGCAGCGAACGGCTATCTGGTTTTACACACTCACCGGAGGGCAGCTTTTGGTGAATTTAAACAATGTCTGAGTTGAAAACGCATTTTTTTGACACATAAGGGCCCTGTTCATGTGGCACAGACATACTAATTGTATTTTGTGCCTGGTAAGAGGCACAAAGGCACTCTGAAACTTGCCCCGACTACTGCCGTTTTAGCTCAGGGGACGCTTGTAGTACATAGCTACAGCTTCTCTGTGTTACCTGCACTGATTCGGGTCGGGGTTTTTTCTATCGAAAGTACTCGCGTAGCTATAGCGATCAAGATTAACGTAAAAATTGGCCGGAATTCTCCTTTAACTAGCATTTTAGTTAGCAATAATTAGCCTGTGCCTATGTTATCTCCTTACATATACCTACGCTCTCCGTCTCTGCAAGATTCGGAATGATTGAGATTTCTCTTGGCACAGCTACCAGAAGACTTACAACTTTCAGGCACGTTGCTCACGGCACATTTACGTCGTTTCTCTCAGTTGGAGGCTGCGCAGTTACGCTCAGCCATCACCGGAAAAGTGCTTCTCATGGCCTTCACTGGTCTCCGTCCAGAGCAACGGGATCTGTTGGTCCATTGGGAGAAGCTTACCCCCTTGAGGTCGTTACGCTACTTGTGCGTGTAACGTAAAAAAACGTTATCATGCCCCGCCTCCCTTTAGCCCTAACATCTGTTACCGTGGCAACAGACAACAAACATTTCCACATTTTGAACGGATGTCGCGAAGCTGTCAAGTTTATTAGTAAGCTAGAGACATTTAGATATTATTAGTCTTTGGAGCTTGTTAACAATAGACTAGAAACGCTAGCGTTTAGATAGCTAAAACGTTAATTCATTCTCATTTGCTTTGGACACCAATAACCGAGGACCATGGTAAGAAGCTAACGTTAACGTTATTAGGGTTAAAATAAGTAGCAATGCCACTCTTCATAATTTGTATGCTATAATGTTAGTTGCTAAATCCTAGTTTTCAAAGGACTCTCAATTTAGGAGACCTCTGTAATTCAATGGGAACGGAGCTATGTATTCACACATAATATGGTAACGTTAATGTTACTCCCTGTAGAGACTGGGATCCAGCTCCACGAGTTCAAGGAGCAGCTCGGACACCCGCCGGTACCGCATGCGAGCCCCAACCTCTCAGGTAGATGAAACCCTGTTTGGGAGCCAAAAACCGGTGAGTGAGGCGCGTTACATGTTGTAACCGACCTTAGACAATGAAACTGCTAGCTAGCTACGTATTTCACATTTCTAATGACATCACTAGCTAATTTTCCTGGCCTCATAGCATCAGTTTATGGCTATGGTGTAACTGTTAGCTATGTATTGCACGGGTGGTACAGGAGAATCATATAACTCATCTTCCTCTACTGTTGTACATGCTAACGTTACTTCACCATGATCCCTGTCACCAACAGGAACAAACTCCTCAAAATCACACACAGCGCCTCTAAAATCATTGGTCTCCCAACTAGCAACCTCCCACCCCTTTACTGACACTGCCATCACACGCAAGGCACTCAACATAGCACACGACCCCATCCGCCCCCTGAACTCATACTTCACTCTACCCCCATCCGGCTGCAAATACAGACTTCTGATCCGTCAAAAAGAACGCTACAGCAAGAATTTCATGCCCTGTGCTGTTACTGTCCTCAGCAAACTGAAACAATAATACTCAATGTTCTATCTATCTATCTATCTATATTTGAGTTGTTGCTAACAAACTCTGTCCAGATATCATCACAGTTAGACAAACGTGGAAACTCAGCCTCCAAGGCCAAGAATCCGTCCCAAAAGAACCAAGGAGAGACTGTTGTTCAAATCGTCACCAAGGACCTCATTCGCAATCTCAGGTAGGCTACACTCATTGATAACCTCCAAAAATGGCCTGTCAGTTTGCCTGTGGTTATGAAAAGCACAATGCACATTTTAGATGGAAATTTAAGTAGCTAAATTGAATTTCCAAATAATTTAAAAGCGGGTGCTATGCTAAGCAAGTAATGAATACTAACTTTATAATCAAACCCTATAATTCAGAGCTATTGTATATCATATGTACAGATTCAAATAAATAAATGTCACAATATTGTAAAGGTGCTTACATTTCAGTGATTATGCAGTACTGAAACACACAAAGCACATATAACAAACCACCACTTGTCATTATGCCAGGATTCCATTTAAGGATCCTTCAGGAGAGTCCATTATTCTACCATCAGCTGAGTTTGAGCGGATCGCCTCAACGTCCCGGGTTGTCACCAAGGAGGAGAGGGAGGCCCTGAGGGAGGCTTATCACAGAAAGAAAGAAGAGGAAATTGTAGGAAACGTGAAAAACTTCAACCAAAATGATCCATTAACTTGGAGATTTACAATAAGACAATACTCCCTTAACTCTTTTTCAAATATACCTCTCATCCAGAAAGCTGCAGAGGAAAGGAAGCGTCAAATCTATGAGGCAGACTTGTCCCGTAAGGAGAACCAGGCACTGACGGAGCTGGAGCGTGAGGCCCGGGACCGTGCTCAGCGCTTAGTGGAGCGGGCCAACGCCTTAAGGATGGAGCAAGAGGATGAGATCAAAAAGCTCAACAACGTAGGAAGCAGCTGTAGACATGTTGACCACGGAAGTTTAAAAATGTGCCTGAAAGTGAACCCGTCAAAGACGGGCAGTACTGCTGATTTTTTGTATTTCTGTGTGTGTGTGTGTGTGTGTGTGTGTTATCCCCTCAGCTGATTATGGGTGCTCAGTGTCAAGCCACTCGTGACACCCAGATCCAGGAGAAGAAACAGATCCAGGCAGAGTTGTCAGAGGAGGAGAGGCGTCTGGATGCCATGATGGAAGTGGAGCGCCGCAAGGCCTTGGAGACTGTGGAGCAGATTGATGAGCTGCGCAAACAGCAGAGGATCGGGTAACACACAAAATCATTTATCAATTGATTTGCACATAAATAAAGTTGTAAAAAGAATAAATTCTTATACTACACTGTAGAGATTTAAAAAAAACACATCCTTCTAAAGAGATCCATTTTCTAACCAGTCAAGGCAAAGGGCTTTAGTGTAGTTATCACGTGTGCGATGTGCCCTTGTTATATTCCAGGGGAATGCAAAAAATCTACGACCAGATCCGGCAACATTTGGAGGAGAAGCAAGTGCAAGAAGTGATGAAAGAGCTGGAGAGACAGCAGATACGAGAGAACCAAGAGAAAATGAACCTGGAAGACCTGAAGGTGCAGACACAGACCATGCAGAGAAAACAGTGAACACAAGCACTAGAAATGAACATTTACAGAGTCACATACAGGGGGCTAGGCAACCACATGTACAGTACACTTGCATTGGAGTTTGTTTCTTCTCTGATTGGTTGTCTTCTTCCAGGCCCTAGAGAAGAAGAGGGATGAGCAGCAGCGTCTGCTGGAAGAGATCAAGTGTATCAACAGGGAGACTTTGCGGGCCAAGGAGCAGCGGAGAGAGGAGGAGAAGCTGGCTGACATGAGAGATTTGGAATACATACGAAAGAAAATGGTCAGAAAATACAATTAGACAAACAGCAACGAGAGACAGTTTATACCCATAAAGTTCAGTTACATAACTGACTCAACATATCTTTGATTTATTCTATCATTAAGATATTATTTTTCTTCATGACCTCCGCAGGAGCGAGAGGCAGAATATGAAGCAGAGCAGAGACGAATCAAGAAAGAGAAGGAGTTGGAGATTGCCAGGCTGAGGGCCCGTCAAGAAAAAGAAAAAGACTACAAGGCAGAGCAGGTCAGGAATAAAACTACCAGCTGACCACCACCATGAAGGTGGTACCTGCTGAATTTAATATAACTTTAATAACTGTTAATATCACTTTTTAAAGGCACTACAGTACCTTCCGTAGAAATTCATGGAAGTTTTGTGTGTCTGTGCATTTGAAAGGATGAGCTCCGTGCCCGGAGGAACCAAGAAATCGCAGACAGAGAATGGAGGAGAAAACAGAAAGAGCTTGGTGAAAAGAAAGCGAAGGAGGAAGTGATGCTGAGGGCGGCTCGCTTGGAGCAGGTTCACGGCAAAGAGCACTTCCTGTCGATTGAGGCAGGCCGGGAGAAGGCGGAGTTTGAGAGACTGCTGAAGTAAGAAAGTTGATTCTAATTATTTTTTTTTTTACATCAAATCGCGTTACCTTAAGATTCTGAGTAAAAGTAGAATACAACTTACAACCTAGTGTAGGTACTACAAATGCAAGTTCAAGTACACATGCACCTAGAATTAAGGCTTTAATATTTGTTTCCATTTCTTCATACTCATTTTACACATTCAGCTGTACCATTTTATTAAAATTAGTTTTCACCGCCACTTTTACCTTTCTCCACACAGGGTGCAACAGGAAGCAATCATCAAACAGAAGGAGGAGGAGGAGAGGCAGCGTCAGAAAGCACACCGTCACGCAGAGGTAATCCGAAATCAGGTGAAGGAGCGTGAACTCTCAGCCGTAGCTAAGCGCAGAGAGATCTTCAAGGAGGCCGATCGGTTGATCGAGGATGCCCGGCAGAGGCGTGTGCGCCTCGATGAGATCAAAGAGAAGAAGCTGAAGGAGCTCAAGTAAGTACAGGCGGGTTAATGGGCCTCTCTTGTGGCTGATATTTTTGACAGGACTGTCTTTAACTAAATAAATCTGACGTGTTTGTCAATGTGCAGGGCTACAGGGCTCTCTGAACAGTACTGCAATGAAGTGGAAAGGAAGGCCCGGGCCTGTGCACTCTAATTCACTCACAACTGGATTCAAATGGTGCGAAGGCATCACATATTCTGTCGTCTCATTTAAGCAGAAAGAACACGTTTCAAGTACTAATGTAATTTGAACATATATAAGAATGTACCAATAAAGGTTTCTACTGCACTTTAATTGCTTTTGACCATTGGTATGTACTGTACACATTTTAGTAGTTGGTGTTTTAGGATGGCTTCTTTTTGAGGCATTACTACTTCCTCTCACACAGACTGACTCCACAGGAGACTGGGTACAATTTTTAGTTTTTATTTAGGCTAGTATTTCCCTTTCAGTTGAGTCATATTCTTCCACTTATCAATGACAGATCACCTTTATTATTAATATGCATGACAACAGAAAGGAATTCAACTTATGTTAGGGTTAGGATGACACTTTACACACAGCTTAAAGCATGTAGGGAAGTTAAGTACATCAAGGTAAATACAGGCTCTTATTTCAGACAATTCTTGACAAAGAATTGGATGTACTGAGACCTAATTTCTTCATCATACCCATCTAAACACACAACCTACAGGAGTGTTCATGGATCTAACCAAGCTGTCAGAACACCAAAGTTTCCACCAGCCTGTCTTCTTCTGCCTCCTTGTTTGTTCTTGCTGCTAAGCATTAAAAGGAGGAGGAAACAGGACAGGAGTGGGTGGAGGACAGATGGGTGGGGTATCCATCTAAAAGTTTTCAATTCTTCATGTTCACATCCGTACACGCAAAAAAAGTAATGGTGACCGAGGGAAACACTACAACACCTGGCATACTCGGACCTCAGCACAAGGAGGGTTTCGAGTAAATACACACACACACACACACACACACACACACACACACACACACACACACACACACACACAGTACTGTTAAGGGGTAAGGGCCCTGGGGTTTGGTAGCAGTGGTCCCGTCCTTGCACATACACAGATACAGTCTCACACAAGCACTGTACACGGCACAAGAGGTCACCTAAATACATGGAGCCAATGAAGGAGAGCTAACATCTAAGAGGGTGGATTGGATAGCCCAGTACAGGCTGAGAGGGGGTTAAAATTCTTATTAAGACCATCAGGTCACTCACACACACACACACACACACACACACACACACACACACACACACACACACACACACACACACACACACACACACACACACACACACACACACACACACACACACACACACACACACACACCCTCATCCACACAGTGACATACGTCTGTATGCATTTAAAACTCCATAAAGCTACACGCCTGTGCAGAATATACTATCATTACTTAGTGTTGCTAGCTATAGCCATTTAAATGGCAATATATGTTCAAATATTATATGTAACCTTTTTTCCTCAGAATATACAACGATGAAATGCATTATACAGACAAACGAGACAATGTAAGCTGTTCACATGTTCAGTACATCAAAAGTAAGAGCTTCTCTACGTTAATTTCTTCACGAGTGCAAAATCCAATGCTCCTCCACCTACTTCAAAGGTTCGTTGCTGAGCTTTAGCAAGTCCACTTCTGCAAAAACCATAAACCAATAAAAAAAACAAAAAAACAACAACCTGACAATAACAAACACAAAAAAAATATTCTAAATAAGTAGTCATAAATATGGAATGTGAAAAAAACAAACGTGGTCCAATTTCTTTCCAAACAATACAAATAAAAGTCCTTCAATGCAGTTAAATGTTTTTTCTTGTAACGGGACAACATAATAAAAAAGTAGTACTCAAAACGAGAGTGGGCTGTTGCTTGCTTGTGGCCCCTGTTGTGAGTAGAAGACCATGGGAAGCTGGTGAGGAACACAAAGAGAGAAGGACAGATGAAGGGAAGGTTTTGGGTCAAGTGGTGGTGGTGGTGGTTGTTCACATGCTATAACCGAAGCTGGGCTGTGGGGGCTGGCCGTAGCCTGGTGCTGCTGTGTAACCGTAGCCATAGGGCTGCTGAGGAGGCACGGCCACGTTGGGCCCTGCTGTGAGCATGAGCTGGGGTGTGCCTGCAACAGAAACAGTAGTGAAGACCATGGCTGTAGTCATATTGTTCAAAAAATGTTTCCTTAACAGCAACACAATTATCATCTATGAGTGATCCTTTTTAAAAAAAAAATTTTTTTTACCGTAAACAATGGGTTGAGACTCCGTAGCTTGCTCCTCCTGTTTCCTCAGGGACTCTGAGGCTTCGAGTTTGTCCACCTGTGGAAAACACAACAGTGGCGGTGTCAGACTTCAGTTGCACTGTGGCCGACGGGGCTCTTGAAGAGCAAGGGCTGTGTGGCCGAGTTTGTAAAAACTGACCTCTGGGTTATTTCACTGGCTGACGGATGGGACCATTCCTGACTGGCGAAGACGAATATAGTCCAGATTTAAATAAAAACAGGCTGCTAATGGGTTGGGAGGCCCTCTATAAGAGCAAAAGGAGTAACTACAACTAGAGAGCTACTGGCAACTATCAGGCTTGGCTACAGCACTATCGGATAGAAATCCACTTTTGTGGAAAGTATTAGGGGGGGAAGACAAAGACAAACAGCTACTGGGCAATAATGGTCCCACCATCCAGCCACCCAAATCATCTACTCTAACATGTTGGAGTATGTAGAGAACCGACCCCTCACCAGTACAAATAGACTTACTAAGACCAACATTTCTGTTTTTCACCTGTTAGCTCGTGTCCATCTCTCTCTGCACATTTTTTTGTGTTAGGCTGCATTCACGTACAGTCAGGCGGTCGTAAGGTGTTCTGGCGAAAACGCAACTCTTCCCAATCATTTTGAATGGGGCTAGTGCGTTTAGGCTGCGGCGGCCGCAGGAGGGAGCTGGAAAAAACGCAGTGGCCTGCGGTGAAAAGTTGAGACAGATTCAACTTTTGGAGAAACGCAGCCCGTCATCCTGGAGGGGCCAATCATGTAACCGGCGGCCAGACTTGGCAGTCCGTTTTGAGGCGGTGTGAGAGTCCCGTACAGTAAACATCACTGTCTCTACCGTCCGTTTTCTTTTTCGCATTGAAATAAAGCTGCCTTCAAGTGCATTTGGAAATGTCGAGATCTATAAACGATCTGACGGACAACAATAAGTGTGAAATATAAAGTCTACTTGTGCTACACTGGATGGGACAAATAACACAATATGACATCACACAAATGGGCCATTTAAGTGACACTCCCACTGCCGCACAACCCTGTGGCGAAACCCTGTGGTTTGAACGCATCCTTAAAGTTGGTGGACAGAGGACACAACTTGATTAGCCTTTGGTAGCCATCAGGATTTGGCATTTCTGTCAGTAATACTTATAATACATTTTAAAGCTATGAGCCTAATAGAGGTTACGACTTGATTCTGAAAGACTTAGCTCTGAAGATGCCTTGGTACTAATAAAATAGTTAAGGAAAACTTGAGGCTGAAACATGCTTCATGTGCCTGTGTGTATGCTACCTTGTCTGTAGACTTGTGTGTGCCATCCACAAACATTAATGAGCACTCAAAGAAATGCTTTGAACTCTTTTATAACCTTTTATAGTCTATGTTTGGGTTATAGGAATAAACACAAACTGATATCAAGTGTATTTATTTGAAAATGCACTGAATTACACACATTTACCAAGTATCTACAGTATAGTGTTAATGATTAATGTTAAATATAGGGCTGCATCTAACAATTATGTTATTAATGAATGGATAATTCCTATGGTCTAAAGAATGTCATAAAATAGTGAGAAAAAATAAATAAATCACAATTTCCTATAGTTCGAGGTGATGTCATCAAAAGACTTGTTTTGTCCGACCAACAGTCCAAAACCTAAATATATTCAATTTATTATCACATAAGAAAAATAACATGATCAATTATTTAACAAAACAGCATTTGATTTATGTATTTATATAATTAGTTGACTAATTGTTTTGCAGTGGAAACTATCAAAAACTTAAATACTTGCAGAATAAACATTTGTTGTCCCATTTGCCCATTCTATGATTACCAATTGCCACTATTTGGAAAGAAATAATCACCAACAATTTATGGAGTACTCTCGGTGTGTTAGCAAGTTTAAAAATGTTAAGCGGCATGCTCCCGGGCCATACACATGGCCCAATTAAGTCATTGCCTGCGTACAAACGGCTACAAGAAGCATGTAGCAGCATTGACAATCAACTTGCTAAAACTGCCTGGTTTCTCTTTGGTGCTTTAGTATTTGCTAAGCAGCTCAGATGCAGACAATGATGGGGGGGGAGAAGAGCTAAAAACAATTCAAAGAGTTAAGCAGCCAGCAAAAAGCTTCAGATATTACCCTCAGTTATGACAGTGTGCAGCTTAAATACTAAAGAATTCAGTTAAGGACAATGCAACAGGATAGCTTTCCTCTTACAGTGGTTTTGGGTTCAGTTCTCTACATACTATCTGGTTTATTACGATTACAGTCAGTCAATCTAGTTAAGCAGGCTGTTTTGAGGAAAGACAGGCTCTTGTTTCGTTTCAGAAGAGAAGGGTTGACAGACATGCTGAAGCGGCAGTTGAGTTATTTTCTTCTTGAAGAGTGCATGACAGAGAAAGACAGAGAAGCAGAAAGTGGAGGGAGTGTGAAAGAGGGTGGAGGGGATGGATCTGTACAGCCAGTTCAAGGTTTCCAGAAGCAGGCACAGCCAACAACGATGTCTCCTAGCCTGGCCTGAGTGCTGCTGATGCTACCAATGAAGGGGGGTAATGCATGCTTGTCGCTCTACATGTACACATTTGTTACCCCCAAAGAACACACCCAAACAGCTTATTTGCTCTCATAAACTCAAGCTGTTTGTTGCTTAAAGAGACCACACTTTACAGTAGCAAAGAATACTCAAGAGACCTATACTGTAGAAAAATACCCCTCTCAAATACCTGTCCTAATGTTTATGGTTTTTATTGTCTGTGTTCTTTTATGGCATTGAGATGAATTCAGTACAAACATGGAGAAAAATAATAGAAAGGCTCTGTAAGAATAGTCACTTAAAATGAAAATAATGGCACTCACTGGCTCTTTTATTACTGAAATTAGGTCTGACACTTAGCTGCGCTCTATGCTACTACACCACCTTCCAAATACAGTTATAAATATGCACTCACCTCTCTCAACATAAAGATGTAATCAAGAATTATTAAAGTGATATGTCTTAAAAATCCCTTAATGTCTAGAAAAACATACTATTCCTGAAAGGGTCCTGAACCAAGTCAGTATGATGGAGAGCAGCAGACGGCAGCTGAGTGGTGTTACAAGACAGATCAAAATTAGCATTAATCTACAAGTCTGGTGAGAAAAGGACCTGACCACAGCAGGTGAGTTTGCTATCCAGAGTGGCGCTCTTCACCCATGCCTAAGGAGAGCTGATGGGCATGCAGGCTTAAGTAGATGGCTCAGTGTGTTTGAGGAGAAAGGCTGTGATGGGGCACAGACAATTATCACTGGAGCTGGCTGTTCCCCCTCGGCTCTGCGGGGCTTTATAGCATCTTTCAGCTCATTGTTTCGGTGTTCTGGCCCGTAACTTATCGTTTTTGTTTACACTCATTGCTCTCATATTGTCGTTGGCAGCTGTTTTCAGCGAACAAGCTCTAGTTCGCCATGCCGACTTAAAATGTCTGGGTTGTGTTTACTGTGTCTTTCCTGCTGACAAAAAAACTGTTGCAGGTTTGAGGTGAGGCTTGGAACAAGAACAATTAGCAATGGTCTCATCAGCAAAACGTCAGTGTTTAACTGCTGTTAGCAAAGTACAAGTATATTGTGTTTGTAACTAATCCTGCAAATTAGAAGTATATAAATATAGATCCTGCTTTAGTTAGGATCAAAGCTAATGGTTACTGTATTGACATGCCTGACCAAGTCTGGCGACCTGACAGCAAAATGTCACCACTTTAACAAAAACAAATGTTTACAGTGATCTCTGTTACATTTCTCAATAGGTGAATATTATCAGCACTTATTAATAATTAGATGTAATGTCAAGTAAGGAATAGAATTGTCACATCTTAAACCGGTCTAATTAAATAATGGTTTGATCCAGAGCCATCACTGACGACAGCAAACCTAGCAAAGGGACCCTGAGGGATGGGTGTGAAGAGCCCCGCTCTGGAGTCTCGTGGGTTGGTAGGTGGTCTAGTGGAGATCTGTTTACAATCAGAAGCAGCGGAGTGACATGGGGGGAGAGGGGTCATGCGGTTTCTGCTAATTTCACTCCTCCAAACTACAGACTACAGGGTACGGGAGAGGGGTCAAAAAGAATGATTAGAAAATGGATTCGACTTTCACCTTTTCCTTTATCGCATCAACCTGGAAAGGAAATTCAGAGAGGCAACTTAAAGAGGAAAAAAAACAAATGGAAGTCTCCCAAAATAGAAATTGAGAGAGAGAGAGAGAGAAGAGCAAACACAGGGCTGGTCACTTAAAGAAAACACAAAAATCCTAAGACACAGATGCGGATAATAACACCACTTTTGATACAAATGCAGACTTGAGATCTCGCCGATACTGTGAATTTCCCCTCGTTGCTTACAACATTGTAACAAACAATAAAATACATGTGGGCCTACAGTAAGTTTGAACACAAATAGTACTATGTAGAGAGTGTTTAACATATAATGCAAATACTTAGGAAAATTATTTATTGTCACTATACAAATGTTTCCTTGTTTTTATCCATTTCAAGTAACCAACTGGTGGGGTTTTCCACAACAAGCACCAAAAATAAGTCAGCCACGAGAAAACTCACTAAAATATGTTTGTGTAGTTAACAGCTTATATGACAAACTGAAGTATTTTTGATTCAGTAAAATCCACCAAGTTGGCATTTCAAGTTAGGCAAATAAATGCAATAGTATTTTTATTTATTTATTTATTTATTTTTACAAATGATTCACTCGGGTCCGCTGTCTGTTATGAAAGCAATAGGTGGGTCATTTTGTATGCCATGTAACAGAGACAAATGGCAGGACGAGCAACACAGCAGTTATGAATCGCCTCTGGAACACATTTGTATGGAAAAGTAGCTTGAATGGATGGAAGCCAAAATGAAAAGGAGAACAACAGTGATGACACATAACTGATAGAAGCATAGAAAGATGAGCATGAATGGAGTAAAGAATAGGCAGTACTGGGGGAGGTTTATCTTCGATACGGTCTGGGGAAAACTGTGCGACACTGCCTATAGTTGAATAGTATTTGCAAACATTTTATTTTTTAGAAGCTGCTGGTGCTTTTTGAGGTGTCAGTTGGGTTGAAACCGATCCGGGAAAAAGTATTTAAAGATTCAATTGAATATTTTGTTTCTTTTCGTGGTACACCCATCTGAACAGGTCTGACATTTCCTCAAGACATGTGGGTCTCACAGATAGGCACAGGTTTGCAAATACTAGTTCACAAATACTAGTTCACAAGTATTAGCAACACCTGACAGCAGGAGAAAAAACCCATAGTCAATATCCTGCCCATCTACCTTGCTATTACCTTCGTTCACTGTAGTTACCTTAGAATTGCAAAAGGTATCTATAGATTGATGCAATATACTTTTCTCTCTTAAGAAACCTTCTCACAAAGCCATCTAACTTGTCCTGATACACCACACACACTGGTTACCTCTGGCCAACCCACCTTAGAGAGATACTCCCTCATGACCTGGATGAAGTATGGCATGGAGAAGTCCATGATGTTGTGTCGCCAGGCGGTCTCCAGCACCACGTCGGGCCGCAGCAGGTCGTAGCAGGTGAATAGGCAGGCTGCAAAACATTCCTTCTTGTCCTCATTCAGGAACCAAGCCAGGAGCTCCTCTGCAAGCTCGATGTCTTTGGACTCTGATGCGTACTGCATGGCATCCTGCAGAGCAGAAAACACAATTACAGTTCAATAAATTGACTTGGGGCAAGTGACCACATCTGCCATTTTACATTTCAGCAGTTGGTTTCAAGGTTGAAATGTAATGCTGTGATTTAGACTACTTGGAAGAACTGCAGTATATAGGGAGAGTTATTGTTATTTGTTTTAGTAGCCATCCACCTTGTAGAGCTTGTCCTTCTTGCAGAGCTCCACACTCTGTTTCCAGCGGTTGTTGCCCTTGAAAAGGTAGGCTGCGATCCTCCTAAACTCAATCAACTCATGCTTCTCCAGGCCCTGGGCCAGTGTGATGTTGTCAAAGTTGTCATAGGCATCGATGGAAGCACGCAACGCCTAGATAAATGAGAGAGGAGATAATAAGATACAACTGAAAATCCATTTTGTTCTCACTTCAACCAACATAAAACATCTAAAACACAGATTATCATACTAGTCCTTATGATACACAGTATCAAAATATCATACCGCATAGTCTTCCTCAATGATGAAGAGGTTGTTGAGTGCCTCATTTACTGACTTGTTGTTATGATTCTGGACAGACCTTAGGTAAGGTTTAACCAGAGGCAGCTGTTTCACCTAAACAAAGAATCAGAAAAATAAATCATCAATGTCCATTTTCATGTGATCTCTTATTTAAAAATTATTTTTGTAGGTCACCATCACATATCATTCTCTACCAAAAACCTACCTAAACTACTTCAATCGGGAACAGTCACTCATAACTTTGTTTTGATCCACAACAGCATTATTTTTTTTTTTATATATATATTTTGTGAATGCATACAACCTAACACTTTTGAGAATTGTTTACAGAAAGCAACAACGGCTCAGGACCTTGCTGAAGAAGTTGACAGCGCGCGAGTGGTCCAGTCTTGGAGAGAGGACGATGAGCAGGTCGTTCAGCAACAATGGTTTGAACTCCAGATAAAACTGGACGGCCTTGTAGTACAACTCCACATTGGCCACCTAAGATGAAAAAAACACACATATACTCAAATTGAAAATACACAAATAATTTCTACCACAGTACCAAGCTCAGTATTGTGCTTTGGCACTGTTGTTAATAGTATAACTTGTTACCAGAATGAATACTAGCATCACTAATCAAGTACATGTTTTTTTTTTTACCTTGGTGACAATGTCCTTGAACTGGCCCTCCTTCCAGGCATTAGATGGGTGGTTCATCATAGTGATGATGGCGTTGTCGTACTCCTCGTACTTGTCGTAGAGGAACACCAGCTCCCCCCAGAGGTGGGCCTGCTCTGCTGCCCTGAGAACCTGATATAAACACCCAGGTTACTTCATGAACTTATATTTAAATTGGTAAACAGATCAGGAACTAGAGAGAGGCTAGTAAAACTGGATCATATCAGTTACCATAAAGTCTAACTAAAACTGTTAATAGGGATGGAACAAATCCAAACCGTTTGGGCCACTAGTCACGATTCGGGGCATGTATGTATTGTTTGGTTCATGTTAGCCTCACAGATTTCAATCAAAAGGCTTGTGAAATCCCGTTCTATAGCTGGATTTAAGTAACTTTACTTGAGAAATTACATCCCCATTAAATCCCGTTCTATAATATCCGCCAACATTTCATCAAGTGTTCTTTTGAAAACAGTGTGCAGTGTGTATTTGGGTTATGTTGCTTTTAATGCGTTTTTAATAACAAGTCTGCACTTTCATTCAAAGTGGAAAAATTTATATTTCCATTAAGAACTGACGTGTCATAGGCCACTGTTTAAAAAAGTGCTAGTGCTGGTTGAGTTTATGCTTCTCTTTATGTTGATGGGCTTAGTCTATAATCTGGCCATTTCTATATAAAATAACAAAGCGGAAGGAGGAAAACCTATTCTTTTAATAAAGATTGGACAATGAATAAGTTTATGTTCCTTATGTTCTTAGCCAGTACTTTGTTAAGGTAAACAGTTAACTTTGTTTTGCCAAATACATAAATGAAAAGCCTGTTGAAAATTGTCAATGTACCAAAGACGTACCGAACTGAACCGAAAACTGTGACCCCAAAAACAGTGATATGAACCGAACCGGGAATTTTGTAAACCGTTCCACACCTAGTTGTTAATCAAGCTGTGCTTCTACAAAAGAGTATGAGGGGAAGTTACATCTTTATGCTGTAAAGATTATTATAAGTAAATTTTTGTTTAAAGATGTTACCGTTGTTCCCCTAGCCTACCTTTGGAATGTTGACACGGGACCAGAAGAGCTCCAGGTGCTCCCTCATCTTCTGGGGCTTGAATTTGGAGTAGAGGATGGCCAGCTCAGTGAACATACCCATGTGAGCACGCTCCAGTCCAAGGGCAGCCTCCAGCATGGTGATCAACTCCTCAAAGTAACCGCGGTCCTGAAGGTACAGACGGACTTAATGACACTAACCATTAAACCAGTAATACAAACAAAATAAACAGTGCAAAACCTTACATTTTAAGACTTAAGTTCAGGGGAGAAAGAATATTTAATTGGAGACTTTGAGAAGTTGGCTTAAATCCTGGGTAAAGCAAAATCAGTGATTTCCACTAACGTACCTTTCAGTCTTCAGCCCGAATTGGCTACCTGGCCCGCCAGCAGTTACTGCTCACTGCTGTGGGTGTCTGCTTTGTGCTAACGTTAGCTGCTGTTAGCTGCTAACGAGTCTGTCACCGTAAGGCAGCACTCTTCTTCGGCTCGGGGGTTGTGTGCTGTGCTACCGTGTGTGTGGTACTTTTTTTTAGTAAATGTGCTAGCAAACTAACAAAGCTGCAAACGAGACTCTCGATGCCAGCGGCTCGTTCTTCGGCTCAGTGCCTTCAGTAGACACTCCCTCATCTTCTCAGAGCAGAGAATACTGCTTATTTTTCCCCTGATTTTGAAACCTAATTTAATATATGTTCCGGATCAGATTTGGCTGGGCAGTTAAAAACCCATTTTCCTTTGGTGTGCCAGATTTAGAACACATTTATTTTGGCTTTACCAGGACTTTAAATATATCACTTGAGCCAAGGAATGGTGGTTGTGCTGAACCAGCACCAACAAAACTTTTTTTTCTTTCAGATTTACTGCCATAAAAGGTGCAACATAAAGAAATTTCATCTGTAAGCTTTGACAATTGATATTTAAGTGTAAGACAAAGGCAACAGAAAACACTACTGTCCTGTGCACTGTATGTCTGATACCAGATATGTGGTATATGAGTAGTTACTCAGCATTTATAATAAGTGTAACAGGTGAGTTTTACACTGGCCCCAGTTACCCCCGTTACCTGGTAGTAGTTGATGAGTTCCTCCAGTTCATCGGCGTGGACGACAATATGCAGGCCACACATTTGGGCAAGACGGAACTCTTTCCCATCTACACACGCAAAACACACCTGGAAGAGAAGATAATCAAATCAAACAATGTGTTAAATAAAGGCTAGTGGACAGTAACTGGCTTTTCTTTACGGACACTATAAAAGGAAGGCTTAGTGTTTAGCTTCAACTCAGTACAAGCTCTGAAGTGCTACATCTGACTCTTTACTATTCAAAAGGACTTTTTCTCCATAAAGAGTTAAAGATGAAACTGTATCGTAATTCCTCACCTCCTTCCAGGTGCGGGTGCTGTTGGCCTTGCGAGCTCCGTCCACAGCTGCCTGGTACTCTCCCAGGTGCACCAGAGTGGAGGCCAGACGGCCAAAGTTGGACACATTGTTGTAGAGCAGTTTGGCTGCCTCATACATCTTGTCGTCATAACAACGGTCACCCACCTGAAGGAAAATTGACAAAAAAGGAGCGCATTAGCAAAGTAGCAACTGTTAAAAAGGTGAAAGAGAATTAAGTGGTAACAACTTTGTATGCGAGTGTGTGCTGTAAGTCTGTATGCTTCCCAGGACCTACTTGCTGAATGTGAGCATTATTGGGTCCATTAATGAACTCTTCCAGCTCAGCCAGGCGGTTGGTCTTGGCCAGGGCAAAGATCAACTCTGTTTCAACGTACGACTCGCGGGCCTTCTTACGGGCCATCTGCAGAAACTTGACCAGGTCCTCCCAGTTCCCTGCACACATCAATCAACTCGGATCAATTTCATGAGCACATCAATCTACAGTATATTTACCAAAACACTATTAAAGTGTCTTCATTAAAGAAAACAATAAATGACAAATCACACTAAATTTTGCATTTATCCAAAATTCTTCAGATCTAGGCACCAAATGAGCCGATACGATGGACATTTTTCATCTTACCGCTTTGGGCTGCAGCTTGTCCCACCTCCATGTAAGCAGAAGGGTCATCCGCCTTAATGTAAGAGTCAATGGCTTCTTTGACCAGGCCCTTCTGAAGCTGGGCCTTTGCCAGCTGACTCCACACTGGTGGCTCATTGCAGCGCTCAGCAAACTCATAAGCTCTGTCCAGGTTACCAATGTGCTCAATCAGAACCTGGTCAAAATGAGACAACATTCAGATCATGTTACATCAAGCTCATAACACAATTCTGGTGGCCATTATAATCAGGGTTTAGGTCAAGTATGTGATTCCTGAATAACACGCCTGGCTTAAAACTGTACATACAGTACAAAAGCTTTTTTGG
Source organism: Sander vitreus (assembly GCF_031162955.1). Taxonomy (NCBI): domain Eukaryota; kingdom Metazoa; phylum Chordata; class Actinopteri; order Perciformes; family Percidae; genus Sander; species Sander vitreus. The sequence goes on from NC_135857.1 coordinate 22,473,314, forward strand.
GTTCATGTCTCTAGATTTTAGACCCCTTACAGTCGAGCAGTAATGAGCACTAATCCACTGACCTGCACAGCAGAGGTGTTGACATCAAATTTTCTAAAAATAGCAAAGGCCTCCTCAAACAGCTCATTACTGATGGCGATGTTCGCAATGTCTGGGGCATCGTAGTTGTCCAGACGGTTAATGTACTCCATAACACGTGTCCGGTCAGCTTTAATAGCTGTCAGGATGAGCAGATTCTGGAGGTTTCTGAAAAACAAAAGCCAGAATTAGTGAGGGTCTAATTTTGTATGTGGCTAAAAAACCAAAATACATTTTTCAGTGTTTTTCAATATGATCACAATTCAAGGCGCTTCTACAAAACTGAAAGCAGTTCATCAGTGAAAAAATAAGTCTTGACGGACTTGTGTCCAAAACTTTAAAAATTAGGCTTAAAGAGACTTGCTTCTTACGTTCTTACAAATACCTTTATTGTTGGAGATTGCTGCATCTTTCAGAAACACAATCACAAACATGCAGCCAGCCATAAACACTTGGGATATACAGGTAACATCAAGCCTCGCTCACCTGTGCTCGCTAAAGACAGAGTTATCCAGGACAATCTTCTCCAGAAGCTCGATGAGCTCATTGGGAAGGTCGGCGGTCATAAAGGCCTTGACTGTGACGGACACCTCCTCTGGATCCTGGGTCTCAGACAAGGCTGTCTGGACCACCTTCAGCAGAGAGGGACAATAGATTTGATACACTTCAGCTTCAGATGTTTTAAGTCAATATAAAAAAAATATCCTAGATTACAATTTGATAAGCCTATAAAAAAATAAAACAGATAAAAAAGACACAAATTGTTAAATGGATCCAATATGAATGCTTATTTTGTTTCACAGACCAAATGCGAAAGCCATGTCTGTAATGCCATCAGCTTTTTGCATTTACAATTTAAGTAAATTAGTTAATGTGACATAATTTAGTATCAGAGACGCCAAGGGGGACGGACCTGGTCGATGAGTGGTCTTCTGTAATTGTTGGTCTCCAGCAGCACGCTCGCCCACAGCTCAGGGTTCTTGCGCTTCACAAGGTAGCGGGACAGACTCTTGAACAGCGAGTTCTCATTGCACACCTGAAGCATAATATACAAAAACAGTTAACACGAAAGGAAACAACTGTTCAAAATGTCACGAAAGTAACGTAGCACAGTAGAACAACTAAAACAGGTAACATTAATAAACAAAAAGAGCAACAGGACATGCAACATATTGCATTTGTCACAAAGCATGGCTAACAAGGCTTCCCATGTAAACATGTTATGTAAACATGTTATTTTAATTTGTCATATTGTATTTTAGGATGCCTATTGTCAGCTGGCCGGGGACTACAGCTGGAAATTAGCCATGGAGGCTAAAGCTGCACCTTTTACTGTGCAGTTAATTAAAGGGGACTGTCCACAACATTATAAACTAATAAAGTAATCTAAACTAAACAACAGAGAATAGGAATTAGCACATCACTCATAAAATTACCCATATTTTTTTGCCTTTCACGAAAGAAGGATTTCAGTTTAAACTCACATGAATCAGTTCCTGGTCACACTGTCCTCTTTCATAGGCCACACAGGCCAGGTGGGGGTCTCTTTTCTCACAGTACTTGCCGACCACGCGGCTGTCGTAGTAGGGGTTCTCCCTCAGGAAGCGCTCAGGGTTGTTGTTGCTGTCAATGTAGATCTTGGCCAGGGCGTTGTGGGTAGCAGGCTCCTCACAACCTTCATGAATACGAGCCTCTAACCAAGGCAGCAGCAGCTTCAGCCTGGTGAAAAGTACACAGTACAGATTTTACAGCACTCTAGCAAGGTTTGAGCAGAAAAGCAACTCATGACTCTATAAGGCCAAGTGTTGACTCAGTGATTCCGCTCTTGCTATGCAGTTCAATTAGTTCCTTACCGATTTCTTTTCTCCACTTCAGCCACCAGTTCGTCTGTGGAGAACTGCCCTCTAACCACCAAAATCAGGTTCTTAATCACATCCTCAGCACAATCTACATCCAGTAACCCTCCAATGACCACCGGCAGACGGCTTGGGTTCACCTGGAATAAATTATCTCAAAGTTACAACATATTCAAGGGCAAATGCACAACAATAGCTTATTTCAAGTGGAGTGAGGCCATCTGATGTCTAAAGCATTCCTTGCATCAATGACAAAGTATAAAACGTATATAAAGCATAGAGGGATAGGGAGAGAGTGAACAAGATACAGGATGCAGTTTTCAGTCAGACTGAGCGAAACCCTTTTAATGTAGGTTGAGTTAAATGTTACTTTATTTACTGTTCTGGATTAAAAAAAATATATATATATGTACCATTTCCACCAGGCTAAGAAGTGTAAGTGTACCTTCTGCACGTAGATCTCAATGTATTTCTGCAGGCTGTTGCGGTACAGGTACAGGACCAGATCGTGGACAAAATCAAAGCGGTCACACACAATGATCAAAGGCAGCTGGTCAGTCAGCTTGGCTTCCTGTAGACATAAATATTTAAAAAATGTATTGGCCATTAAAAGCTAGCTTTGCTGAATGATAGTTTGCATAAATTAATGGCAGACAGGTTAGACTATTTTAAAGTTTTATTTTGCACTGGTCCGTTCCTGACCTTGAGGAAGTTCTTCACACGTTCAGGGTCGTAGCAGTTACTCTCTCGGCAGATTCTCTCCACCTCTTTGATCTGGCCTGTCTTGCAGGCAGCCTGGATATATTTGAAGTGGACCTCTGGATCCTGGCTGAAGTTCACAATGGAACCCAAGAAGTAGAACAAACCTGAAAGACAAAAAAAGTCAAAATCAAGAGGAGAACCAACGACAGCTTCTTTTAAAACGTGCCGTTTTCTCAAAGGGCAAAGTGCTCGACACTTGGTGTCCGTGTATTCCCAGCATACCTTCAAAGCTCTTGAACGACTCAAACAGTTCAGTGAGGGACTGAGTAGTGAGCTGCTCATGGTACTTGGAGGCGACCTGGACACAGATCTGCAGGTTCTGGCGGATGTTTGCAGAAAGCATGGCCCTCAGACACTCCAGAGAGTCCTCCACTGACAAGGAGCCAAAGAAATTCACCAACCACTGCAGAGACAAACAGAAAACAATCAGCAATCTAAAAGCAAATCTAGAAAACAGGATTACAGTCATGTTTTATCCATTTCTGTTAGTGTTAGTATTTTCTTGTGTTGCATGGTCTGTGTTGTACCTCTGGGTTGAGAAGGTGTGTGTGCACCACAGCGCGCTTAATATCATACAGGTCAGTATAATGCTCCAGTGCCCTCTGCAGGAGGCCGGCCTTCTCACACAGCTGTGCCACGTGAGCACGGTCATAGTGGGTGAACATCTGATTGCCCAGGATTGCGTCTGCAACCTGCAAGACATGACACATGGACAAAGACATTTCAACATTGTTTGAAGCTTTGTTTGAAGCTGTGTTAACAGGAAACTTTGCAAACAGGCAACAGGAAATTAGATTGTTGGTAAAAGGGAACATAGTGAGACACTGTCTAAAGCAGAAAACAACCTTAATCGTCAGTTTCTAATGCATGATAAAACAATAAGTCTAACTGATCTGGATGAAGGCTGAACGCAAAGTTTAAAGTTATATAAATTAAAGTTACATAAAACTTACAATCATGAATTTGTAACTTAACAAGATAATAATTCATTTTGGCATTTGGACTTCTGTCGGCCAAATAAACCATGGTGTTTCAATTCTAGATCAGGTAATCTATGTACCTGTGGTGCATGCACCAAATTCATTTCCAGCAAGCGTGTCTGCAGTGGCCCCTCCGTGGGTCGGTTATTCTTCAGGGCATCTAGTAGGAAGGATGTGCACTGCTGGATCAGGTTGTACTCCATGAACACATCAACAATCTGGAGACACAAAAGAAAAATAATCATAGATGTCAAACTCCTCTCAAAAAGACTATGTTTGGATTTCTCTTTAATCAAATAACAGCTTCCAGATATGACATGTAGGTGCTTATGGTACTTATACATGGTAAAGATGTGTTGTGTTTTTTTCTTTTTACCTGTGTAATGTCAGCAAGTGGCTCTTCGTCCTGTACCAGCATCTGGGAGAACTGAAGTCCCTGCTCTGGACTGATCCGCATTACGTTCCTTAGCAGGAAGATCCAGTCTGGAGTGTAGCCCACCTACAGGGACAACAGATCTTTAAGCATAATAGCCCTACATCTAAGGTGCGACATAGCCAAGATGGAACCATATAAAAACACAGAAATGTAAAGACAACAGAGGAACACAGATTACAACATAGCAAAATAGTCCCCTTCTCTGTACAACAATTGTCTAATGTTATATATGATAAACTTGGAATAACAAAGTCAGGCATTGTCACAAACCTTCTTGGCATAGAGGACAATCTTCTGGAACTGTCCAGTCTCTGCAAAGCACTGAATGACCTTATTGGGGACGTTGGCTCTGAGGTAGACACTGAGGGCAAGAGTAGGATCTACAGACTTCACCAAGTCTCCAAGCTCCTCAGAGCACTCCAGCTGTGCACGCACACACACACACACACACACACACACACACACACTTTAAGGTTTAGAATAGATACAAGTACTCTAAATCCTTTTTTTAAAGCAAACAAAATGACCAAACTGGAATTTATTTGTAATCCTCAAGCCACAGCACTGATGTGTTTGAAAGAATAGGAATATAGGAATTGGTCAGATTGAATGAAAGCACCATACTGGCTTTAACATTTTGATTCCAATCACACTATTTCACAAAATTGCTCAGTTCTTCCAAAAAAAACCCAGATGATTCAAAAACACACACATAACTGAAACCAGCAGTACAGTGGTATTTGTAGAAGTGGAGGAGCCAACTAACTTAAATGTGCTTTACCTTCGTGGCACTAAAAGTGTAGACTAGATAATCTGTTTTTCTTCCCAACAAATAATGGATGTCTTGCTTTGGAATACATTGTTAAAGCAACACTATGTAACTTTTCCCGCTTCGGTCCCCCTACAGCTCGTGTTACGTGCCACTTCGGTCCCCCTACAGGTTGTCTCATTGGAACTACAGCTGCAGCTAAAAGTTACATAGTGTTGCTTTAATGTTGTGCGTACTTATAGTCAGTCAGTCCAGCACTCAAGCTCTATGGTGAATATTTCCCAAAGAGCAGATGTGTTATTGAATAATTATTTTTCATGGCATGATTGGAGAAAATAAAAATCTGAAGATACACTATAAAATCAACTACTGGAGACATACCTTGTCCTCTTTCAACCATTTCTCTAACAGTTGCTTGCGGCCCTGCTGGAGGACAGGCCTGCACAGCTCCAGAGACTCAAACTTATTAAGTTGGCCTTGGTCCAGCAAGATGCCAAAGTATTGGAGCAAGGGAGACGTCTGGCCTGGTTGGGCTGGAACACTCTGGAACCGACGGATGGTGTCTGGGGTCCGCAGGATACCCTGGAAAAGAAAAATGAATGGATACACAAAGTAATTAAGTAACAGTGTGAAGATTCAGTTTGAGAAAAGTCACCTTTGAGCATTGCATAGAGAATGATGGTGTACAGTTATGTTAGGTGAACATTAGTAACCATAAGATTCAAAAGATTACTTTTAGAAACTTTAGAAAACACTGAAAAACTGCATTCCCAGTTGATCTGTCTAATTGTCTAACTATTTTGGGATGCAAATCTAAACTTGTTTTACATAAAGCTGGTGTTTATTGTCATACTAAGCTACAGAAATCTGCTTAGTCTTAACAGTCGGAGCTTGTATTAGTTGAACTGAGAATAACGTCACGTTGTTTGACCCCTCTCTGAGTGCACGGTGGCACACTGGCAGTACCTTGGGTGCATTGGCCGCCACCTTGGCAGCTTCTGAGTAATTCCCTGCTGCAAAGAGGGTGTTGAATTTGCGGGCAAACAGCTCCTCGGCACCGGCAAGGTTGTTGCGGACAGCCATGCGGAGTGCCAGGTCTGGGTTCTGGAGCACATTGGTGATATAGGGAATGATGTTTTCCTCCTCCACGCATACCGACAACACCTGGAAAAGCACATTTGCATGCTTTATTATCCGTACATTCAATTTTTATGTATTTTATTCCTCAGTCCATTAAAAAAAACATTTACCACTGCAGCAGAAGAAAAAAAACAAACATATGTAGTAATATAACTTCACATAAGGAATAATTTTTTACCCAGAGTACCTACAGTAATCTTGGGTTGAGCACCACACATTCTACTCCATGCAAAGTGAACAAAAATACTAAGATTATTTGCAACACTTTGACACCTGTCTGTATTAACTTTAACAGTGCACTCTTAAATGACAGTGAAATGTTGGCATGTTCTTTGTGCACACCCCCATATGCAAAAATAGATTTAAGGGAATTAAATCCTAAAATGTGTACTTGTCACATTCCTAAATTACACAGAGGGATTGTCGCGTATAGTGTCACATTTTGTGTGTGTGTGTGTGCAGTACACTGAGCTGCACATGGTAGACCTGCAGGTAAGAACCAAGAGCAATAACAAGATTAGATTGTGTAGTCTGCTCGGCCAAGCTTAGCCCTCCTGCTGTGACTGTCACATGCTGCCTGACACCAAAGATGCTGCTACAGTCTGTTATTATCAGAGATTTCATCGGTCAAGGTCACCCGACAACACCCAGGGACCTACGCTGATAAGACAAAAGCGCTGACATACCACAAGGAGAGTGAATTATCATCAATTATTAACATCAACAAATGTCAGCAATAACAGACCAATTTAGGTAAGAATCTATTATGAGGCCATCAGTCAATTCAAAAAAGAAGCAATCTGCAAGATGTCATTTCTTTTGACTGTCAGATCTTGAAGGGCCTTTGCTAGCGTCTGTCAAACGCTGCTTATTTTTAACATTTATTAATTAGAATTTCACACTATTAGATAAATGAAAAGGCCAGAGTAAGTGACATGATTGAAAATAATTAGAGAACCACTGCATTATAGTACCTGTCCTTTCCTGTTGACTCCAATGATACCCGCAGTAGGCTCATGGGGGGCAGTGACAAAAATGGTCTCCCCACTGATCCTGTTCATGTAGATACAAGTTCCAGTCTCCAGGTCATAGAGGTGGATGTAACCATATTTGGTGATGAGAAAGACTACATCTTGCTTGGAACTGATCTAGGTGTACAGAAAGAGAAATCTGGTTACAATGTGTAAATGATAAACAAAAAGATCATTATCAAAATGCCCTTCAGCAAGACACTGAACCCAAAGCTAATGAAGTATTGCCAAGTCCCAGTCTGATGTCACACACTGAGGGGCAGTTCAGAAGGGCCTTTTTAAAAAAAAGATTTTTTTTAAATAAATGGTGCAATTTCAACACATCGACAATAAAGTCAAACAGTGAGTCGAACAGCTTCCTGTTTTAACAGCTCTTAAATCAGGGTTTCTGCAGGTTTCACCACATCAAATTTAAGACTTTTTAAAAGACCTTTTTTAAACCATTATGAATGAAATTTAAGACCTATATCACGACATATATAAATATTTGCGGAGCTGTTGTGTGGGTCTCGCCTAGGCAGTGTGGAGGTAGTGCTGGGGCCGGGGCTGGAGACCCTCACAGCAGTTAGATGTTTCTCACTGTTTAATCGCTTTCTTGCATAAGAAGCCCTAAATTCAGTTTGTTTCAAGCCAAGTATTGCTAAACTTGCACTTCCCCATAGCTGAAGAATAAAATCGTTTTTACACCTGTGGTACAATCCGTAAGAGACTTGTGCCAATAACACGAAAGCTGATTGGCTGCAATATGAGTTGCATAGTGGTCTTATTTGTAGTTGTAATACAGCCAATTATATTTGGACTAGCAAAAGAGAGAACTACAACACCATGGAATATAAAAAAAATTAAAAAAAAAAAAAAATCATATTCTAAGGTGCAGCAGGAGCATTTCAATGAGCATTAGAGGTAGTGCTACATGGACGTAGGAAAATTAAGACCTGTTTAAAATTACTTAAGACCTAAAACACAATACTTCAGCGAATTTAAGACTTTTAAGGTCTTACATTTTGATTTTGAAATTTAAGTTTTTTATTTTTTATTTTAAGACCCCTGCGGAATCCCTGTTAATACCTCAATAACTAAATCCACCCCAAGTCTAGACAATTCTTGTTTCTGATAACACCCCTTATATACCTCAAAACACCCCTCATCTCAATCTTAAAGGCAGTGATGAACCAGTGGGGAGTACGGTTTCCAATCAGGAGGAAAGGTTGTTTACACAACAAAAACAGGCATCAAGTACAGGCTCTAAATGTCTTCTCTTAAGTAGTTTGTGTACCTGCATGGCAACAGGGAAGTCATTCTGAGCTTCTGGAGGGAAAAAAACGTCCACAGCTTTCTTTGGAAATGGCTGGTTCCCAGTCGGCGGAGTTCCTACTTCAATGATATGCAGCTAGAAGCAAAAAGACATTGAGATAAAATCAGCTTGCAAGGGTCCGTGGAAAATAATTTTAAAATGTAGTAAATTTGATTCTGAATGCTCCTGAATGCTTATTGATTTTCACTTTTCAAATGAGTGTATCCTGAGACTTTGCAGTGCTAGTAAATCTTACCTTTCCTCCTGCCTGTCCTCGCACTGCAAAGCAGAACAGGGTTGACTCTTCAGTGTTTCCCTCCATCTTGAACTGTGCAAAGCCGGCGGCATGCCCCTCAATGGGCTGAGACACTTTCCTGTCCACTGAGTACAGCTGCATGGCTCCGACAACACGGTTTTGCTAAAGAGGAGAGAAAGCCCACAAGTTAGGCCAAAAGCATCTGTGATTTATAGTCGCATTAGGATTTCTTGGGGTTTTATTGGTCATTTAACACCTCTGCTTACAGCATCACTAAGACCATTGAAGTCTCTGATGAAATCTGCTGTTTTATAACACAAACTTAACCAGCAATATTTAATACAAATATATCTTTACATTATACACATCCCTGACATTGAAAAAAATGTTGTATTACACTTTATGGTAGGTGAAACTATATATACAGTACACTACCGTTACGTTTAGAATTGCCTGTCACAAAAGCTTGATTCGGTACAGTCAATGGCTGAGAGGACTACTCTATATATAGTCTTTAATGCTTTATGATTTTAGAAAGTCCTCTTTACAAGTAGATGCTATTTTGTATAAAGGGTTTGCAAAAAAGGAATGTTTTGTTTTGTACTAGAACTACACAGTGTTGGAAATAAAATATATAGATTTACTTTTTATTTAATGTAGCACAATAAACGGTAAACAGTCAGTTTCACCAGAACTCGTTAGTAGTCCTATATCTCTTTTTAATGGACACCCTGCAGCCAATCAGAATCGAGTATTCACCCAGCCCATGGTTCGATAGTATTTAGTGAATGTGTTAACAATATTTTGTCAAAATGATTACCTGTGCTGAAATGCCAATAAGCAGCAACCACTTCTGTTTGGCATCAGTGCGGTAGTTGATGATCTGGCAGCCTGCCAGGCTGGAGTGACGGTCAAAGACTTTGATTGGCTGAGAATCACCCTCCATGCTCCAATGGTAGACTGCATTGTCGGTGACAAGGGCAACGGTGTTGAGGGAGATCCACTTCCAGAAGGTCACGTCATCGGTCATCGTGTGAGCCTTCATCTTGCTCTTCATCTCAATGTTAAAGATCTGCAGGGTTTTTGCCGCTGAAAATATTCAGAGCTAAGGTTAACGTACAGTGATGAACGCTGTGACCCCCCCCCTACCCAAAACATTCCAATAATGATAGTAAAAGAAGAAAGAAGAAGCAAAATCAGTTAGTGACTAAAGCTACCACGCACAAACCACAGCAAACTTTGGGAGTAAACATACGATTTGAGCATACCAACTTCCAATTGCTGGAGAGATGTTGGTAGTCAGGGTTTGGTTTAAGTAATGCCAAAGGACCATACAAAAAGCCAGTATCAGTGACAAAACAAGAGACAAGACCAACAATAGGGCAACCACTGTTTGATCTGCATTCAGTTAGGTCTGATGCAACAAACGTCAGTGAGAAATGAAATCTATTTAGTTGAGGCTGAATATGGAAACCTCTTGGGATAATGTGAAAACTCCTCTATAAAAAGAGATTGTTTTTAAATTTGAGAAACTCAAACAAACGGTCTAGACTGTGTTTAGACTGACATTAGCAATGCATCAAAAAATGCAGTCCTTTCATTCATTTCAATGAGGGCAGTGTGTTGACACACCGAGGAAGGGCGACAAAAAAGTTGAATGTGGCTCAACTTTTTCCACAACGCTATGCAACAGCATAAGGCAAAGCACTACTTTGGCTAAATCTGTGCAGATGCAGAGTCCAGGTAAATTAATTTGCAATGTGAACGGGATATCGCTACAGTTGCCCTTGTATCATTGCAATGGATGCTAAAATGATTGTCACTGTAATAATTTTCCAAAATTATAAAATCCTGTCTTGTAGGATATACAATATGCAGCATTTGGTGTCCGATTAGCCTTTAAACTCATGGATCTATTACTTAAACTGGATATCCTGGATCCAATTTCATAATCCCACTTGTAAAAAGACACCTGCATCAATAACACCGTGCTATTTTCGGTCTGGATGCACGCTTTAAGATATTACAACTACTACTACGCTTTCTGTGCTTCTCAACTGGATCAACAATGGCTTTCCATGTTGTTTTGGTATAATGGTCCAATTCTCTACTGATCTTCAACCAGATCAATTAGGAACCAACGTCTGCAAGAAAACATGGTGCCGAATGCAAGTCAAAATGAGGCTTTATGGCCCGTGTCCAGCCCTCCACCACCTTCACCTACTAGAGAAATAAAACTACAGGCATGTTGTTATAGCTCTTAAGGGATTCACTTCAAAATGTAATCCTAAAATGGGGGATGTGGGAATTTGGGTTGGGTCTGAATGCAGATTAGCGAAAGACGACCACAAAGCACACAAACAGATGTGATGATGAGAAGGATGCTGGACGGATGCACTCACACGCCTAGGGCTGGGCTATATATCGATATCGTGATATGAGACTAGATATCGTCTTAGATTTTGGATATCGTAATAATGACATAAGTGTTGCCTTTTACTGGTTTTAAAGGCTGCATTACAGTAAAGTGATGTACTTTTCTGAACTTACCAGACTGTTGTAGCTGTTCTATTATTTGCCTTTTCCCCACTTAGACATAATGTCCACATTACTGATGATTATTTATCTAAAATCTAAAAAGTGTGAAGATATTTTGTTAAAGCACAAATTGTCAACCCTAGAATATCGCCGCAATATCTACATTGAGGTATTTGGTCACAAATATTGTGATATCTGATTTTCTCCCTATCGCCCAGCCCTACGACACGCCCATTCTATTTTTTTTCTCTAGTCTCACTGGAAGAAACGCAAGCCAATTCTTTGGACCCAAGACACATTTTAGATTAATCAGGCAAGCCTCAACCACACTAAACCCCACAAATAACTGTTAATACAGCATATGAGTGACAATGCATACAGTGACATTTCTGAACAAATGCTTTGGTAATACTGCATGTATAGTACATTGAAAAAAAGACTGTCTACATAAAATGCAGTGACAAGAAGCTAAGTGAAAATCAGCAGTATGTCTAGAGCACATATACTGCACTTGAAACAGAGGTTATTCAACAGCAACATTCAACATCCAAGCAGTTCTATAAGCCACCTAAGAAGACTCCTTTGACATAATGTAAACGGTAGTAGGTCCAGATAGCAGTATCTTGCAAAAACAGGCCAAAAGGAGGAAAGTAACCAAAAGAAAGCACCACATTTGGCTTTGATCTCTGCAGTATCCTGGGTCTGGCCAGTCAAGATTGTCCCTGCACATTCATTTGATCTCTGAGACTGGTGTCACAGGTTAATCCATGACCATCATCATTCTCAAAACCTTGCACATCTAGTTGAATATATGACAATGATAAACTACCACCAAATAAAGTTAAGTTTCAGCTCAGTTTCACTCTCTTGCATGCTTGCTCGTTTTCTTTCTCATACTGGAAGCTGGAATAGATAGACCCAAGCAAGACAAACTATTGATATGCATTTCAGCTTGCTCTGTAATTGATACATTATGTATAATTAACATTCATTACATGCATCTTCCTATGTCATTATTCTGTGCTTTGCTATATGTGACAGTCTCATCATAACTCTACATATAGTAACTTAATGGAAAATTGGGCATATATAATATAAATTATATCACAACAAAGCCAAGGCTAGATTAGCACTTGAACGAAGTAGAGAAACAAACAAAAAACAAACCAATGTACCAGCCAATACCCTGCTAACAGGTAGGAATAAACTGTCCTCTGCTGACCGATAGATAGATAGATAGATATTTGAAACTGGTAAACTACAGCCTCGTGGTGCATTTGAAGTTATTGTAAATGTCCTTTTCCTATCTGGTTGTTGTTTTTGTCGTTCAACAGCAATTTACTAGTGAAATAAGTTATTGTTATTGTTATACATTATTATTAAATCATTTAATTTTGACCATATGGCCTTAGCAATAAACAAGCCGTTCTTTAATGTCACCAACTGCTGTTTAGTACCCTTTTTTTCTTCTTTTCTTTTATTACTTTCTTAAAAAGTATCGGTTCAGGCACCGTTAATTATGTATGCGATTAATTTCGATTAATTAATCAGAGTATGTAATTAATTAGATTTTAATCGATTGACAGCCCTATATTAGGGCTGTCAATCGATTAAAAATGATTTCATTAGTAAATTGCTGTTGAACGACAAAAACAACAACAACCAGATAGGAAAAGGACATTTACAATAACTTCAAATGCACCACGAAGCTGTAGTTTACCAGTTTCATTGAACGCACCGGCTGTGTTTCTCCGATGGCAGCTGCAGATTGTTACATACCGGTGTTGAATCCTCTACAGTAAAACACAGTCAAACTTTACACCGTTTAGCTGTCAGCATTTTAACCGTGTTTAATCCAGCTACTAGCTAGCGGTAGGCTAACGTTAGCTGCTGTTGAGTATAGTGTTAACTAGCGTCACGTGCAGCGGTGTTTGTGTTTCCTGTAACGTCTGTTTCAGAGCAGCAGAGAGAAGCGCAGAAATATCAGTGGAACCAGATTTTTCGTCTGTATGCAAAGCGTCAATATGGAATGGATTAATCTGCGTTATTTTTTTTAGCAGCGTTATTTTTTCTCAGATTAATTATCAAATTAGCGGCGTTAAAAAAACGCAAATTATCCATTATCCCCATAAGCGTTATTTTTTTAGCAGATTATTCTCAGATTAATCATCGAAAATAGCAGCGTTATTTTGACAGCCCATATATATATATATATATATATATATATATATATATATTTATATATATATGACTATGACATCACAGGCCAGTGGAACACAATTCTAATGAGAACTAGTATTACCGTTGTGCTTTGTACATCAGGAACACTAAATAACGCCAACTTCATAGGAACATGTCCACAAGACAGCAATATAGAATGACTTACAATTTATTCAAGACTAGCCTAAATGTCACTGCTTGCTTGGTTTTCCCATTGTTTAAATGACCTTTTTCTGCATGTTTTAGCCCTTTTACTACATACACTACCGGTCAAAAGTTTGGGGTCACTTAGAAATGTCCATTCCACTCCATTATAGACAGAATACCAGCTGAGATCAGTTGCATTGTTTTTTTAACCAGGGCAGCAGTTTTCAGATTACATTATGTGCTTACATAATTGCAAAAGGGTTCTCCAATGTTTTCTCAGTTAGCCTTTTAAAATGATATCAGATTAGTAAACCTTTGGAACATTGGATGAATGGTTGCTGATAATGGTCAATGTAGATATTGCATTAAAGATCAGCTTCTTTCTACAACAGTCGACAACCCTTTTGCAATTATGTAAGCACGTGACCCCAAACTTTTGACCGGTAATGTACATACATATACATTACTACCAACTATTTTCCAAGGCACATATTTTGTAACATTTCTAAATATTCAACTGATTCTACATTAATGCCGGGGTTTGTTTAAATTCAATTAATATAAGATTTTTTTCTTCAAAGACCATTTTCTGGCAGAGCTGTGTATTATGTTACGTGGGTGCCTTGAAATTTTGACTGACAACTTAAAAGTAAAAGAGAAACTCATTTTTTTTTTTTTTTTATGAAGAGGCAGCCAGATTTACATGATTATCACACTGCCTATGTTAGCCCTGAGGTTTGCTACTTGTGAGTCAACCTCTGGGAGGTTTTCGCCTCCAAGTCAGTGCATTCATTAAACTATGTTTAATGGATTCTGATGTTTCAAAAAACGGTCAGTTGTAATATAAAATATATGTAGCGCAAATGGGACAAACACACACACACACGAAAAAAGATACAGTCCTTTAAGCTGCCCTCTTACTTTTGCTATGCTTGTTTGTGTTGTTATTGTAAATCCAAGCATTCATTAAAATGACCAAGTGTGCAAACATTTCAAGACAGTGCAAACAGGATTACACTTTGACGACTCATGATATGTAAAATTCAACTCACCGTCTGCAAACATAAGAAAGCAGTAGGAAATGAAAAAAGAGCAAAAACAAGCAAAATAGACAAAGCATTCATGACAGCATGACATTTTACTACCACTAGTACTACGGCTACCTTTCCTAAAATATCAATGCCTTGTACATTTAAATTTGTTACACTATACCTTAGCTACTGAAACCTTTTTGACAAACAGAAATGGGGTGGTCTACATATGAACATCAAAATGAAAAGCAGACTGTGACAGCTACAGAACTGACTGACAACACAATTTTTTTTTACACAAATGACCCAATGTATTAGAAAAGCACCATACCAAGGTATGTGACCGGGCAAAACTGTTTACTTTTTAGTCTATGTGCTTCCAGAAACCTAGCACACTCCTATCTTGGTGGCACACAAAGCTATGTGCTAACAGCGCTAGATATGCATTTCAGCTAGAGCTTACCTTTAAGGGCAATAACCTTGCTGGCAGGGTTCATGATGGCGCTGTCTGCAGAGATGGGCCTGCGGATGGGATTATTGGGGTCGGCCATATCGATGATGACAACCTGGGCCTGCTCTCCCACTTTCTCTCTTATACAGATGAACTTGTCGGACTCCATAGTAAGAGTGCTGAATCCAATGTTGGCTGGGTTGATTCCCAGGTTCTGGAGCTGAGATATGAACACATGACCTGTTTTAGTAGCAGCCCATGGCCAACATAGTTTACTTTAAAAAATGTCTCAAGGATGATACAAATTAAGTACAATACTTATTTACATTATGGTCCTTTATGTAAAGATAACAGATATGTAGGAGTCCAAGTAAGGAGGGAACACCATATCAACACCTAAGGCATCATTATCCATAAAATCATTTCAAGTCACACTTTATAATAAATTATAACTAGGATGATGAGCTTACACATTTAAGTCATAATTTTACCTTCTTTTTTTGTTTTAATAAATTGTAGTGGTTACTTTGTTTATTTTAGGCTAAATGGCAACTTCTGCTGCAAATTCCTGGCACAACAGAATCTAAAGGAACAAGTAGCTCTGATGGTATTAAACCCTGTCAAGCACATGTCAAAAAGACTACCTCAAGTCTTGTTTTCTGTAAATGTGTCCTTGGGTTACATGAAAGATGCTTAAAATTGAATTTATTATTAGCCTGGTTTGAGGATGTCATTACCGACAGAATGGGTGGACTACCTGGTTCACCTCCGACAGCTGGATGAGGAGGTAACATTTCACGTATAGAAACTTCTACAGAATAACATTCTCTCCTCAGCTGTATAAATGGCCTGCTGTCACACAACCTTAAGCTTGATTTATGGTTCTGTGTTTAATCTACGCTAAA
This sequence comes from Sander vitreus, assembly GCF_031162955.1. Lineage (NCBI taxonomy): Eukaryota > Metazoa > Chordata > Actinopteri > Perciformes > Percidae > Sander > Sander vitreus. The sequence continues at coordinate 22,489,208 of NC_135857.1, forward strand.
GGTAAATACGTACCCTACTCCGGAGCCTAATGACTGAGATTGGCCTGCTTGGCCATGTCTTGGTAGCATCGCATTTTCCTCTACTTATTTCTGGGTTCTCCTTCTCCGTAAGCAACATGAAATCAAGGCGAGGGATAACTTTTCCTGCTACAGCTTTCCGATTATGGTCAGAAAGCACAGGGGAGAAAGTGTTTCTCTCCTGCCGGAGTCGGTACTTGCTCCGAACCTAACCCCTGTGACACTCACTTGCTCTACCACACACTCACTACGCACACACACATACAGGCTCTGCTATTCTCTTAAATAAATACGCTAGAACGACGTGGACGTGCCAGGGCACAAGTATAAATCCTCACAACGGCGTAAGCCACTTACGTAGGCTCGGCATAGTCTCTACGTAAAGCCTACGTACAACCAGAAATAAGCCTTTACTGTAGGGCATAGGCTCCAGTCAGTCTGTCGCTAACCACAGTTTTACAGCTACTAGCTAGGTTAAGTACATCACTTGTAGGGCTGGGTACCAAACTTTGATCATTTTAAGCACCACGAAATTGCCTCCATAGTATGGAGTATTGAAAAATGCCTTGTCATTCAATGCCAAAATCCAATACCTAATGAGTATGTCTCAGTGAGCCAATAAGTATGCAGCATGCTTGTACCAAGATCTAATAATGCTTGTGATTGGCTGTCTAATATTACACAGCATGCAGGAAAAACACTACATTATGCACAGAGATGGGGTTCATGTGTTGTTGTATTTTGAGAGGCTTGACTACCGCGTACATCACATAGGCGTAAAGGAGCTGGAAAAAAAAATGTGCCTTATAAAATTGGTATCGAAAAAAAGTATTGTTCATGATCTGGTATCGAATTCGCAGTATCGGTACCTAACATTTTTTAACGATACCCAGCCTTAATCACTTGACACATCACCATCAAAGGGTCCGTGTAATAATAACATTATAGGTGTATCAAAGCAGCCATCCTAGCGATATGCTTTGATGTTGGTCAGGTCGAGGACTGAACACATAACGTTAGCTACGATTAACGTAAGATGACGTGACTCCAACAACCCTCACGACACAATAACGTTAACTGTAACGATTAGCTAACATATAATAGCTATTTGTTAATCTAGTGTAGCCATGCATAGGTCAATAAGAAAGAACTGGTCACTGAAGGTCAGGGGAAAGTGTTGAATGTTAACTAGTTTCTCCCCCGGGTCGTCGTTGACAGCTAACGTCGGCTAGCGTTGAGTCGACTAGGCAACAGCATCAGTGCAATGAATGAGAGTTGCTAACCTGAAAAGCTAATTGTTAGCTTAGCAGCTGACTAAACGGGGGAGGGGAGGTCATTCATTTGCTGCGGGTATTGACGTTTAAAGTTAGCTTGTTAAGCGGGGAAATCCACAAATAATGAGAATGTTGGTGTTCCTATACCTGTAGGTGCTCCTGGAAGCGGATAGGTAGGATTTGAGCCATGGTGGTTTCCTTGAGCTCCTCCAGAGTTCTGAAATCCTAGCCGTACAGCTGGCTAGCTAGGCAGTAGCACCGCGCTAGCTACGACCTCCTCACTGTGCGTGTAGGTCGGAGCCAGTCAGTGAAAACAAGAAAAACACGATAAAAAATAATATACGGTGTTGTTAATCGTGTTCCCTAAATCTGGTATCAGTGAAAATGTCAAAAATGTCCCCCTTCTGCGTTTGCGTCTTGCACTGCATCGATGGATAGCAGTGGCTACGGCTGATCTTCTGTCCAAAATCCGCAATGGCGGCGGAAACGGCTCAGAGCCTTCTCAATCCGGAAGCATCCAGGGAGCTCTGGAAGGACACTGGCTCTGGCCCTGTGTAAAGGATGGGTATCATCAATTTTGTCTTTATTTTTTTTGGAAATTAAGCAAAATACAATGTCTGTGTGTTTCTACTCTTAACAGTTTCACAGATTGTAGTCAATTTCTCCATAAAACCCACTCATAAATAGCTATGGAAGGCCATTTCCGCTGATTTGATGAAAAAAAAGATCATGTAAGTCATTATGAGGAACTTTCTCAAAATAATGACTTAGTATCTCAAAATAAAAAAAATAATATAATTATTTTTTCTCATTATGAGACGTTTTTCAATTTAAGCAAAATACAATGTGTGTTTCTACTCAACAGTTTCACAGATCGTAGTTCATCTTTCTCTCCATAAAACCAACTTATAAATAGCCCATGTACGTCAACTCCATAAAAATTAATACAGTACATTTTTTAATCCATGACAGCATATTGAGTTTGGATAAGGGTGTTGGTGCAATTAAGCCCATAGTTTCAAATTCAGTTAGTCTGAATTTAAAGAAGTCTTACAACAGGATGCAAAAGATGACTCAAGACAAAGTAATGCATTTCAAGAAGCAGCTGTATTCGACTATAAAGGCATTTCTAATCCAGTGTCTCTAAGCTGTTTTCTTAATATTTCAGTGTAAAAAGCCTAGACTCTATTAGAAAAAAGAAACAGTAAACCCAAAATAACATTTCATAAGAAAACAAATCATTGAAAAAAAGAAATCCCCATTCACCAGTCATTTCAATTAAAATAGAAACACCATTTCATTTTTGCTAACATTTTCCCTCAAAACAAATATATATATATATATATATATATATATATATATATATATATATTCTCAAGGCAGTTGGTCATGGCCAAATTAACTGACCTCATCATGGCCATTTGTTTATGTTTGAAAGTTAGAAAACATAGCTAGAATGGAAGAAAATTACTAGCAGAAGCACAGTGTAGGACCACTGCACTGGCCAACAAATATCTCATTTTGAGTGAGAGGGAATAGTCTGTGAAGGCAGCGTGGCACACAGACACACTTCCTCTGGAACAAGTGCAATGCAAAGAGAATACATTTCTCACACATCATAGAACTACAACACACTCCTCTTTCACAGCACTCAAGTTGTCCATCAGATTCCCTTTACTTGTCTCCTCCTCTTCTTCTTCTTCTAACTTCTCCATCTTGCAGCAGTGATGGCTTGTGTTGTGCTGTTTAAGTTCTTAGCCATTGCTGGGAGCTGAAAGTCCACTTGACGGAGAGACACTGCAGTAGTCAGGGAGTTGGGGACTCTGATCCATCCTCGATTATTGTTGTTTTTCCACCTCCAACTACCATTAGAGACAATAACCTACTAGCAGATGTCTAAACCAAACTATCTGTAGCAGTGTTTGAGGTTGAACAATTGTTTGCCGACTGAGAAAGAGAAAAAAAAAGCATCCCAGCATCTTGCTATTACAGTAAAAATGTGACGAATACATTGTACCTGAATACTGAATCTGCTCTATCAGTAAATGGTGCGTCTGAAAGCAGAAGGGAGAAGACAAGTAGCAGGATTTCTGCAGAAAAGAGGGTTATGATGAGTGTACATGATGATGAATTGGAAGAGCAACTGTGGCTGTAGCTATGTACTCTGAATTGGTTCAGTTGAAAATGAACACCGAGGATACAAGGGGACGGGATGAATGAACAGGGGAGAGATGGGATAGATGGAATCACAGCCGCAATATTAGTGAGTGATCATCAAAAGTGCCGGATGGCGACGTGAGGAGCTTCCCTGGGTTACCATTTACATGAAGTGAATATGCATGATTTACACATAAGCAAGTATGCTCACATGTGTTTGTGTAGGAGAGAGAGAAAAGAGAAAATGTGTAGGAGAAAAGGAGAAATCCCTGGGCTACATGGAAGGGTGCAGTGGAGGAGAGGTCCCAATGGTCCTCAACCACCTCCATCTATCACATTCCTCCGTTACACCTGACACTCAGCAGAACTATGTGCTTCTCTTTTGCAGCTCCTGAATAAAGGCTGTGGAAAGGGAAGAGGAGAAACAAGCATGAAGTACCTGAAATAATGCATATTCAAGCAAAATGACAAAGTAATCTAACCTCCAATAATTTCCTCCTTGACTTTTTGTAGTTCTTTCCGCACCTCTTCCAGGATCTCCTGCAGAATAACAATTGCCAGACAGTAGTTAAACACCCGTACCACTAGTAACCAGGTTACTCAAAGAAACCATGTTATGCAAGTAACGCATTTACACGCACTTTAGTAACCTGGTTACTGTAAATCCATGTATACATACAGTAGGTCTGTAATCTGATTTCTCCCCTACCCCCCAACCTTATTTTAGAAGCATGTCGTTCTTATTTTAACTGTATTGTGATAGAAGACACTGCATTTTTTAACGAGTGTCCGTGTTAGAGCAGAGTGACTGCGCAGTTAGGAGGTTTACAAAATCAGCTTACTGGAGAAAGCGGACTGTAAGTGCATGTAATCTCACGCATTCAGGTTCAGCTCTTTTGGTTAAGAAGTGCTGGGCTGACGAGAAATTCACCTGTTTCATTTTCTCTAAATCTGAGTCGTCCATTCCACCTGCATCATTGCTGTTGTTGCCTGCAAGCTTTGGCCTGTGAGAAGACAAGTAACGGACAAATACAGACAGAAATATTTATGTGTGCTTCAGCACAATAAAAAAAAGGGTCCATGGCACTGCGTCGACAGGCCAACTGTCAATCGAGCACATAACCAGTAGTAGTACCAGAGGGATGAAGCAATAGTGAATAGAAAGTTACAGAAACGTCCACACACCCAAAGACGCAATGAGGGTTAACCTATCTAATGGCGCTTACCCACTGTTAGTACCAGCTCTGCTCAACCGTGGTGCCCCGTCCTCCATTTTCCATTGTAGATTTAGGACCGCCTCATGCGTGAGGCGAGCATGGCTGGTCGTCATAGCAAACTGCCGTGACCTAACGCGACACACACAGAACGTCGAAGGTGTGTTGTTTTTGATTCTCGGCATGTGGCTGTTGCCATAGCCAGAAGACAAATTTTGTTGCTAAAGGTGCGCATATACTTGGACGTTTATGCCTCGACGCAGAGGTCCAGGGTTCAAATCCAACCTGTGACGAGTTCCTGCATGTCTTCCCCCTCTCTCTCCCCTTTCTCACCTAGCTGTTCTGTCAAAATAAAGACGGAAAAGCCCAAATAATAATCTTAAAAAAAAAAATTTAAAAAAAAAGAAGCTGGAGGTAGTAACAACAACAAAGTACAGCTGGCCAAACTATTTAAAAATGGCGGGTTTGTTCACTACACCCCCGTCCGTCGCTAGCAATGATGACGCAGTGATTAGTGACGATTCTCTCTGACCAATCAGTAGTCTGCAGGTTTTCACGTCACCTTTTGGTATCGCCTCAGCTCGCTTGGAACCTCGACGGAGGCGTTACTAAAAAAAGTACCCGTTGGCAGGTACCAGGTACTTTTTTCGTAATGGAAAACCCAAAAAGACGAGTAGAGTCGAGGTGAGTCGAGCAGGTACCATGTAATAGAAACACGCCAAAAGATCATAACCTTTCTGAACTGATATCAACCTTGAGAAGGCCAATAATTCAGAAATGAATGCCACCAATATAAAGCAGATGAAGTACAAATCCGGCGCAAAATGAACCTAGGGGTTAATAACACGTGTCCGAGTACGACCGTTGTGACCAGTTTCATCGCAAACCACTAATTACGCTAGTCGTCGGGGCAAGGCTAAAGTAAAAAGAAATCGCTATTTCTATACCACTAACAAGGCTCAAAATAGCACCACACTTCCACGGTAGCATAATGAGGGTCCCTACATGTAAACCAAAGCACTGAGAACTTTGTAAGTTTACAGACAGTTTATTAAAAAGATAGTTTAGAAAGACAGTACTGTTCACGTATACAGGCGGGCGCCATCTTGGGAAAACAATCCGACCAGTCGAACACCGTGCAGCGTGAGCTGAACTGTCACTTGAAATCTCCCATGGTCCGTGGTTTCCCAATGGCTCGATAGTAATTACGTTTGTGAAATGTAATTACATGGAAATGCATGAATTATATCGGTTTATTAAAATATTTAGCCTTGCCCCGACGACTAGCGTTATAAGGTAATCAGCGGTTTGCGATGAAACTGGTCGCATTCAATTAGCATGAAAACAAATCCCAGACAACGGTCAAACTCAGACACGTGTTATTAACTGCTTGCGCCGGATTTATCCTTTAAGTTAACCTAAAGAGGACAGCATCGACCCCAACGGTCAGAAGTGACATGTAAAAAATAAGCTTTAATCACACTGTCACACTTCCATCTCATTATTCAGTTTTCAGAGGTAACACACTTGGCTTGTACACACGTCCCTTGGGTGCATGCCATTCTCTGATCCATTAGATGGTGCTATCAATATACTACCCCAATACGTAGTTTGCACTGGTGCTGCGCTAACCTGAAGAGAAAAGAAAAGCAAGGGGAACTAAGGTTGTGAGTGAACAGGGCAGCATGTATACCTGGGACCTTGGGACAATGAGGGGGTGGAGTCCATGCTCTTGGTGATGGAGTTATTCCTGTTAGTGAGACACACACACCCTCCTCTTAGAATGGAAATGGAAGACATTCACACACAAAATCACTCTTGTCCACAGGCAAACCAAGACGCACACATGTTCACACCACCACACAGACTGATGGAGAACTACTCTTCGGGTGAGTTTCAAACATGAGACACCAAACACCTGGGGGAGGGGGGGGCAGCTGACTATGGCAGCATGGACATAACTGAATCCTGGATTACCTGGTCATAGACGATTTCTCCCAAGGTCTTCTCAGGGTGTCTGAGAAGGAAAATATATATTTAAAACACGAGTTGATGACATTCACTTGGTATAGTCTGTCAAATTAATCTCCGAATGTAGTTGGCATGCAACAGATAAAAGGGTTCAGTTCTCACCGCTTTGACCTTGAGGCTCTGAATCATCCTGTATAGAAAAGACCAAAACCTTGTGTTAAGTGTGAGTCATCATCAACCTGCTTCTATTTTAGAACTATCCCTCACCTACAGTGTTGAGCCAAATAAAACAAATAAAAACACATTTGTTTTATATTCTTTGCAGCATAAAAAAAAAAAATGTTGTGACAAAAAGCAAACTCTTACATTATCTGGTGGTTTCACAGGTGGCTTCTCTCCTGTGTTTGCAGCTTTTCTCCTGATGCAAAAAGGAATCACTTTAAGTTGTACCATGCACACCTTAATAGACTAGGGATTTTCAAAGAGTTACACACTATATATGGCACTTTAAATATGATATGTCAAAGGAGAAATGGCATACATGAAAATAAAAATGACTTAATATAAAACCATTGAATATTTTATCTGACTTCAAACTTGTGATATCACACACCTTCGCGCCAAGATGGCACTCATTTCACCCATCAAACCACCTCCCCCGCCTCCTCCTCCTGCTGCTGCTGCTCCTCCTCCTCCGCTGTTGCGGGTGGAGTCAGCTCTGCCTATTGGAGGTGCAGGGGCTCCGTCCTCCTGCTGAGGGCAGCAAACAGCAAAAAGATACAGAAGAGTTCAGCAGACATTGTGTAGGCATGATGACTCAAAAACCACTGATGGATGCAGGTATCAAAGCTATGCAAGTAGGAACAACTCTAAGATTGGATCAATACAGCAGCAGAATTCCATTTGCATTATCAGAGAGGCACATAATGGATTCAACTATAGTCAAGGTTACCTTGCCTTCAATAACTGCTACAAAACGTCCACTGTCAAATGTCCACTAGTCAATAAAACTGTTTTGTTATGGACTAACCTTGGATACTCTGCGGAGTTTAGCTCCTGCTATGGCAGCAGCCAAGCCACCTCCCCCACCACCTCCTCCTCCTCCTCCACCACCATTGCTACTTCCTCCTCCTCCTCCACCACCACTGCCACCTCCTCCTCCTCCTCCTCCTCCTGGAGGGGGCAGGGGCGGGGCCGGCGGGGGTCCTGAGGAAGGTGGTGCCGGCGGGTGAGGGATACCAACACCCGGAGGAGGGCCAGGGGGTGGAGGAGGGCCCGGTGGAGGAGGGGGGCCTCCAGGGGCCAACGCTGGAGCTGGAGGAATAGAAACTAAAAAACAGAGAGGGACCATCAGTAATCATTCCCAAAACTATTTAGCAATAACAATTTGCCAATGACACTGTGATACATGTGCCCTGTCATGTAAGTAAAGGTCCCAGACAGTTCTTGTGACAATCTTGTGAGAAACGTTGCGATATCGTTGGCTCTACCAAAACAGTGATACTAAATCATAATGTAAGCTGGCCGACTGAGAGCTTTGGAGCCCAAAAGACGGCCTGTGTCAAAATTGTGATAACTGGATAACTTTCTTCTCGGACAACAATGCTAAAGCCAGTATGTTCTCCTTTGAAATTTCCATTACGATCCAACACGTCCGTTTTTGTTTTGGTCTGTGGTGTTGTCCACTTCCCATTTTAACACCCTGGCTGGGTTGCCAGATATGAAACCCAAACACAGCGTGCTGCAGCCATGGAAGCAGCAACCAAACAAACTGGATCAACAGAGGTAGATTCTTCCAGACCTAAAAAAATGCTGAGATGGCTAATTTCCTACTGAACAGGTAAGCATTGAGCTTTACTAATTTATCACGGCTACTAGTAGAGATGGGCATTTTCAGACATTTTAACATTTCGATACTCGCATTAAATTATTATAGAGTACTTGAGATAGTTACTCGCCAAAAAAAAACGAGACACACAGCCGTGTTGGACAATAAGATGATACCCACTTTGTTACAAACTGGCATGCAACCATAATATGTAATGTACAGTTCAAAGACAAGATGCTTTTAGTAAATGATTTAGTAGATACCAATGCAACACCAAATTCATAAACTAAGACAAACTTATAATCTTTATGGAAGGAAGGGTATATGTTTATTTAATTTTTAATGAGGTTTGGAAAGTAGTAAGGCCGGCAGTCAGTGAACCCCAACTGCAAAGTGTGTATTTTAAGAGCCGTGGGCTTTTGTTTTCGGGATGACTAAGGTTTGGCAACAATCAATCTAGGATCGTCAACAAAGCCAGCATCTAGCTAACATTGGCATTGTGTGACGCTGGGTTCAATGTTCTCAACCTGGCAACCCGCGTACGCTTCGAGTCTGGGGAAGAGGGGCCGAGGGGAGACGACTCTCTCCAGTAGTTTGAATTTGGACTGCAGTAGCCATTTTAAACTCTAGCTGTCAGTATTACATTTTTCTCCTTTAAGATAAAAAGACAAAGAAAAAGACTACGTAAAATATGAGGAACCAAGACTGGACAGTATTGTAGTTAAGTGCAGTTATGTTGACCAGCCCAGGTGTTTCCTGACCTGCAGCAGTTTGTCTTTCTCTCTCCTGTCTCTCTCTTTCTTGCCGCTCCAGCTCTTGTCTCTCTCTCTCCTGTCGCTCCCGTTCCTGCTGTTCCAGCTTCTGCTGCTCCAACCTATGTACAAACAAACACATCTGTCAGATACATGAAGCATGAGATAAAGCAGAGATTAGGAGAGCAAATGAGGCATGATGGGCAGTGCCAGCTTTCAGCCATTCCCAGTTAATGTGTAAATGTCCTGCAGATTATTTGATTATTTATGCAACACACATGGTTTTCGAACAACTATGTCTAATTATAGTATTTGGTATGGAGAGCTATAGTCAGGATTTGTATTCAATATACCATCTTTGGTAAAAGAATGAGAAGTGGATTTCATAGCTTCTCATTAGCCTACCACTGAGTAGTCCACAGCTGGACACAGTGGCCTAATTCAAGCTGCCACAGTTAACTACTGCCCCCTTTCCCTCACTACATCTGCCACTCACAACAGCTGTATACAGAACAGCACACATACAATGTACATGTACACCCACTCAAAAATGCACAGGTCCACACACAAGCACACAATCATGCACACAAAGTGAGAGTCGCTGTACAGCACAGCTGATCCACTTTGGCAAAGTGTCCAGGAAAGGGGGAAGGGAGATGACGTCCATATATATACGTTTTTCAGATTATTGTTATTTTTCACGACCATTTGATTTCAGTTTAATACTGTGAATATATGTTCATCAGACCTAAAAGCATTAATGCAACTTGTATCCATCAGCACCTGCATCCATGCTGGATTTCAAAAGGTTTTAAAGGATCCTTAAGCTACAGTATGCCATCAGCCACTGGGACAGCTAGAAACTTGACAGACAGTCCGTCTAGCCAATAACAAAGCCTCCCCTACTGTGCGACATATTTCTTTTAAGTCTAAATGAGATTAGAAGGTTAATACCTAGGCGTGCATGGTGTCACCACAAGTCTAGCGGGAGAAACAGATAGATGGATAGAGAGAGGTGTCCACTTTGCTGTCTTTTTAACCTTTAACCTACAGGGGCTAACGGAGGGTTTAGCACTGTCAGGCTAATGCCATCAAATCCTTTACATATGCGTGTGTGCAAACCCATGCCAATAAGACTACCGCAAAGCCAAGGCAGCTTGACTTGCTACTGATTGTTATGCAACTAAACCCAGAGGATATTTTGCTTTCGTTAGAAACATAAACTTCACATGGCCCCACAGAACAGCCAACTTGTCTACATAGTAATACAATTTGCTTCCAAAGCAAATCTACTTTTTAAAGAAATACTGACATTGCTGCAGAGCTCTTTTGCTGAATCCAGCCTGCAGACCCTGAAGAAACCTGGCAATGGTGTCAGGGTTATCAGCTGGATAAATGTCCTTATATTTTATTTTTTGCTGAATCACAACCAGAGGACATCCAACAGGATTCCCAATTATTATTCCCAATAATTAGCACAGTGAAATAAATGTGGGTTCCATTTATAGTAGCCTCAAGGTACCTTCGTTGTTGTTCAAGCTCTTCCGGAGTAGGTCCATTTGACACTGGGCGGGGGAGGGTTGCATAGCCTGCCAAAATACAACACAGAAAACATTCTTAATATAAATGAAAAAGATTATAGAACATCGGATAAGACATTGTTGTGAATGGTTTTGAACGCTCTTGAACAACTTATTTGTATTTTATGACACTCTTTGAATTGTATCCAACTGTTTGTTTTTATGTGCTTTTATTTGTGTACACACCTTTTCTACCCATGCAGTTGAGTGTGCAAAGTCTGAGGACCGTGTAGACAGCCATGATGTGACAGAGGGACCAAAAAGGGTGGTGTACCTTTAAGGCATTTTATGGTCTTTAATTGCACTAGGTTTGCTACACTGTACCAGAGGTCTTACAAAGCAGCATTTCTTCTATTTTGTTGGTTCAACAGCACCCGATATGCAAAGGTTCAAATTGAATCTTAATAGTCAGCTGGGGTAAACAGAAACAAAGACTTAGAATAAAACAGAAACTATGGGGGGAAAACCATACCAGTTATAATCACATTTTTGCACAAAGAAAACGAGTATAAATTCTGCTAAAAACATTGGAATATGTTTTCAATAGCTGAGCCGTGGATTATGGCAGAATATCAACAGGTTTAGGCATAAGATGTTTTGACAAAATAACAACACAAAACACAAACAGGGACTCACATCTGTTTGTCAGTAATCCCAACAACATGAAAATGTTGTTCTTCTTGCCTAATATTTGAAAATCTGAGAATATCAATTTATCCCAAAAGTTCTTAGGAGAGGATATGGTTGAATATCAAGTAGCTACGGATGTTGATGGAACTGGGAATCTAGTGACAACTCATTTACCTGCGTCTGCCATGGAGGTGATCACCTCCAGAGCGTGAGCCATGCCATTGGCAAATAGAGTAGCATCCTCCTTGCTGCCAAAGTTGAGCCCCCACACCTGCCGGGCATCCCGCCACTGGTGGAAATTGGGTGTGGCCTGGTTATACTTGAGACCTCTAACAATTGGACAGTTTATAACCACCTGTGGAGGGAAGAGGACAGATGATCAATACAAGGATCCTTTTGGTAGCAAATGGTGAGCTAAATTATTACTTTTGTGGCTTTCTGTCCATATTCAAACAAATGGTGTCAAAAAATAAAAGGTTAGTTTATGGGAGCTGTAAACTAAACTGTTGAACTGTTTAAAAAAAAACCTTCTTATGCTTAAAATGATAGTATACGCTTTAGTTTTGTGGTATTATGCTGGTTTATATTCCACCCAGCAGGTGGCGTGAAGCCTATATGCCAGGAGGGGGGGAAAATTGTTCTGGGTTTGAGAGTTGCCTGAAAGTGCTGACGCACCATTTCACTATTTGTTTAACAGCCTTTGGAATCCACAGAGCAGAGAGGAGGAGAGGAGACCCTGTCAGGGTGAATATCATAGCGAGCAACATGCACTGAAAACAGAGGGTAGCAAGTTCAGCTGCTACTGCAGACCAGTGGCATTCCTACACTCTCCACCATCCTGTCAAAAGGTAAGAAAGACAGGAGGGACAGACTGAGGATATGACCAGGAACACATTAAAAATGAGGATGAAAGGGCGAGCTTTTATATCTTTTTTTAAGTGAAAGAAAGTAGAATGTTCAAAAGGCCTGAATGCCTGTAGAAAAACCTTAATACAACGGTTCAACTTTCAATGCCACTTAATTATACAATCAGACTGGGACACAAAAAGAAATTGAAAGGACAAGCGTAAAAACAACTAAAAGTTACTCTGCATAAAGACAGTCAGAGAAAGAACAGAAGGAAACATGAATGTAGAGAGGAAATACAGCCACTCCATATTCTCTCTCATTAGCTCTTATGTGCTCTCATCCAGCACCATCCTAAACCAAGTTGCATGTCCCCATCAGACACAAATATAGAGTCCTTATTGGGTGTCAGGCTTCTTCCTAAATTGTCACAGGAAATGGTTGAACGAGCTAACTATCTCAGGAAACACCATCTACTTTAAGACCCGTCTCTGGGGAACACTTTGGAGTCCTAAATGTTTAAAGAAGGAGAGAGACACGGAGGAAGCAGGAAGAGCATAGCAGGGGCGTAGTCAAGAATAGACCCACCCAAACGCAGTTTACCCAGCTTATTAACTTGAAATCTGCCAACCTTTATCTGGTGAGTCAGAAACTGGTGATAACGACAGAAAAACCTTTTTGTTCTTCTTTTTCAAAATGCATGTTGATTGTCAGGTTTGAAGGGCAGTCTCTCTTCTCACTATGCCAACCCAAAATTAACAATACTTGTTCCACAAAAAATCTGCTTTCGGTCCGAGTGTATTAATGTGTATTCCCTGCCAGGTTAAGCAATAATTATAAAAAATAAAGGACAAAACCCAACATGTGCTGTGTTGTGTGGCTGGGCAATATAACTAATATGATCTTGATATTTTCAAGCTCCTGACAATATAGGATATATGTCTTGATAGCTTATTCATTACATGCTAACCATCCCTAATAAATGCCATTAGTTGTACTCAGACCAGTACCATATTATAATTAAAACACAAGCTTAGTAAAGCGAGTTGTACACAATCAAAACATGAAGCTCATCTGTAAGCATGCTATCGTTTTCCAGCTTCCTCTCAAGCAATTGCAGGATTGTTCTATGTTCTCTCATTCCCAAAGCACAAAAACACAGACGTAACTACGGCTACTGACACGACAAAATGAACAAAAGTGTCCTGTCAAGTTAAGAGATTTCAGCAATAAATCCAGGGCGCCTCAGGATTTCTCACTGTCCTTACATTAAAGGGATGGTTCAGAATTTTGGACATAGGACCTCATTTCCAAGTTAGCCAGTGTGTTATTTATCAGTGGAGACCGTTCAACACTGTTCATCCAGTCCTTCCAGTTCGCTGGTGCTAGCCTAACGCAAGTCAACAGTATCTGCTAGCCTGCCATTAAAAACACTTACCCACTCCACAGTACACCCGAGGCAAAAAAATTATAACGCCAGACTATCGAATGTCTGTGTTGATAGAATTATGTTAGAAATGAAACTACCCTTACAGCTCAATGATCGCATTACATTTTGAGGGACTAGTTTCTCAGCAGCGGCAGAATTTTACTTTGCTCCGGTTAGTAGTACTGCGCCGAAAAGTAAACAGAGAAGCGCACTACAGTTGGGACACCTAGTAGTAGCCTAGTACATTGGTATTGAAGGATTGGATTGGAAACTAAGGACTAGGCAACAACATGGTGATTCAGTGTGAATTTAGAAATTGTAAAAATAAACCAAACAGATGGGCACCACAAAGTTTCCACAAATTTCCATTGGGAGATACAGAAAGGAACCAACTGTGGCTTCTTGCTGCTGGCTTGAACACCAAGGCGGAGACTCTACTCAAGTGGCGAATGTGTAGTGATCATTTTAGACCAGACGACTTTGAAAACCCCCGCAATCTAAAGGACCACAAGTTACTGACAACGAATATGGTTCCATCCGTCTTTCCAGATGCACCAACAGCTACTGATGAACAGGTAATAACTTTTGGTAGGCTACTTTAGCTAATAAAGCTAGCCCCTTTCATAACGTTAGCCTAGCTGCTACTGATAGATTGAGACTGATAACGTTAGTGGAGATAACATTACAGTTCAATGCATTGTGGAGAGTGACAACGTTAGCTAACGGTATAGCTACACTCTTGGTAGATACCTGGCTGGGCTAACCGCTAACTTTAGGTAATTGCTGACAGAAAAGTCATGTAAGCTTGGACAGTTTACATGCAAATTGCAGCGGCAGGTAAATAAACTTGCGTGATTGTCATGGAAAGCGGCTTCCTCGGAAGCCTAGGTAATATCACTCCGCCGCTGCTGTAGCCTATGCTACCAACTACAGGGAACAAAGTATAACTATTGAAATGCGATGCAAGGGAAGTTTTATTTCTAACATGATTCTATCAACACAGACATTTACATCGATAGTCTGGCGCTGAAAAGTGTTTAAAACAGTCTCCACTGATAAATAAAACACTGGCTAACTTGGAAATGAGGTCCTATGTCCAAAATTCTGAACCACCCCTTTAAAAAGGTCCAATATGTAATATATTTACTCTAATAAATCATAAAAATGACCCCAATGCGTCAGATATTAAGGAAACATGCTAAGTTGAAACACTATCTTTTCTGACAGCAATGATAATGCCAGTATTTTCTTCTTTTGAAATTTCCGTTCCATGATGTCATTTCTTTGTGTGTTATTAACTTCCCAGTTTGACAGCCAGGCCGGGTTGCCAGATATACCCGTAAAAACGTAAACCCAGCACGCTACAGCTGTAACATTAGTATAGTATAATATTACAGCCATGAAAGCAGCACACAAATGAAATTCTACCCGACCTAAAAAAAACGGCATGTTTCTAACAGTTGCGTGACCAGGGACGTAACAAACCCTGGGTAAATATCGAGATGCATTTGAAAGATAGGAGACAGTTTAGAGCCCAAAAGGACGCCGAGTTGGCTAATTTCCTCCTGAACAGGTAGCTAAGCATTAGCTTCAGGCTAATTTATCACGGCTGCAAGGGAAGGTCATTTTATGTAATTTCAACATTCGTGTACTCACACTGAATTATATAGCTAGAGTACCCGAGTTGGTTACTTGCAAAAACAATACAGACACAGCCAGTAAAGTGATCCCGACTGGTCCTGGCTAACACCGCCATGCTAACCCTGCTAACTGCTAGCTAGCTCATAGTAACTTTACTGGAGGACCAGCCAAGCGGGCCACGGCTGTTTACAACGTGTAGCCTGTTCAGCGGCTGTAGCCGACAACGGTGAGTTATTTTAAGCCAAGAGAGGGGGGCTGTAAATTGGGAAGAGAGGACCGTGGGTTTGCAGTGTGTTTAGCGATTGTTGCCGTAATTCTAAGCTAATAAAGTGTGTTCAGTTGGGTGGAGAGGACGGCAAGGTAGTGTTTTTTTAAAGATTATTTTTGGGGCATTTTTAGGCTTTTATTGACAGGACAGCTTAAGAAATGAAAGGAGAGAGAGAGGGGGAATGACATGCAGCAAAGGGCCGAAGGTTGGAGTCAAACCCGGGCCCGCTGCATCGAGGAGTAAACCTCTATATATGGGCGCCAACTGAGCTATCCGGGCGCCCGGTAGTGTTATTTTTAAGCTGAAACAGTGAAGCTGTAAACTCTGGTGATACAGTTTAAAAGGTCATCAGTTTATGTGCAATAATGGAGCTGGCCGTACTTGCACTAAATGTCTTGCTGGTACACAGTTCAGGCTGTGATATATACTTAGTAAACAATTGACAAAATGAAGGCACTTAAAATAAGGAATAAAACCACGGAGTAATTGACAATGATGCCTTCTTAGGTATTGCTGATTAAATTATCATAATATATAGAGTAAATGTTTTCTATATAGTCACTTAGCTCTAGGCATCTAGTGCGTATGGCATCTAGTGTGTATGGCATCAGAAAAATTGTGATAATGTGAATGAATGGGCACATATACAAAGAGACTGTCTCACACTTGCTTACTCATACACCCTTAGGTACTTACAGGAGACTACAGGCGCCCATGAGCCACATTACACACACACACACACAAAAAAAGCTAGCAGATATACCTGCTGGTCCGTCTGCATCTTGCGTCCCACTATCCTAAAGGCATTGGTGGAAGGGTTGTGATAGATCTGGACTCTGCTGAAGGACTGAGGTCCAGCGCCGGCTGGCAGCCACTTCTTATTGCCATCGTCATAGATCATCACAGTGGCCCGAGCCTGGCAAATACTTGACTCACTGGAAGACAAAGAGCAAGGAAAGAACATTCATTTGAGTTCAGTTTTGATATCACACTTGGGACTTGTGATCACACTTGGGTACAGTTGGTAAATGTGAGATTTGATGAGTTATTCTTTCAAAAAGGTACCAGCAAGCAAGCTTTACATTTAAGCCAAAAACAGTATGAGACAAATCTCATATGTATTAAGGCTCTGAGAGGTGATATCTCCTACATGTAGCCATGAAGAAGAGAAAGATGCTTTTAAGCAAAGCGTGCACATCAGAGCAGGAAGTACTGGCAACTGCAAAAAATATAGCCACAAAGATGAATCAACAGGGGTTTGTTGTAATGATTGCACACTGAGCTGACAAAATCAAGGATCTTTGTGGTCTCTAATACAAAAATTTGGTTTATTCTTTCTTGTGACAGGCCTGAAGCTCTATAGAGATTAATACATCTTCAAGGCCATCTCTAAAAGATGCTGACAAAAACTCATATATACACATAGACAAAACTGAAAACACTCCGATGTAAGTATCATAGTGTTAATAGCAGATGCAGGTTTGCAACACCCGTCCCTAGAAGGGCTTTAATGAAACTAAGAGATTAGAACAGTGAGGTAAAAAATGAACCACAATTTGGTCGCTCTCTTAAAAGTGGTGAAGTTTGCAGAAAATTTCAAGTGGTCGGGTAGCAAGTTCTAGGTCTTTGTTCCTTTCATAGAAAAAAATTTTTTTTTGCAGAGTGGGACTTGCCACTTGAAGCTGCTCTGGTGGATCTGCTAAAGCTCTGTAATCTTGTGATGTATTTGTAATAAGGCTGAGGAGCAAGTCTATTTAAACATTTGAACACAAGCTTTACATAGTTAAAATCAATAAAGTTTGGAAAAAGGTTGTATTTACTTAAAATGTGATGCAATAATTGTACCTAATTTGTTTTATGTCCAACATTTTGTTAAGACACTCTGTGGATTTAATTACAGACTAGTTGACCTGGGACCAGGCAGCCAGACCAAAGGACATATTTGATAATGTCAGTGAATTTAGAAACAGCAAGGCACAGTCAGATGTCAAGCAATTTCTCACCATCTTAAAACAGGTTAGCCTTAAACGTTTTGCAAATCTTTTTAGCATGACTATTAAAAGTGAAATGAGAATCTAAAATTAAATTATCCCCAAATACTTCCTCTGTTACTTGTTCTGTGAGCTCACCTTTCTAACATTCAAGGATTCTGTTGCAAGTAGCTTTTTAATTGTAAAACAGATAGACCTGGAAAGTCATTGATACAAACTGAAGTTCTTTATATTTATATTATTTGACCACTTTGAAATGCGATTAAATTATGGTATGTAGTGTGGGATGCAGCTGGAAAGGAAGAAAGAAAACACAAGGAGAAGAAGAGGTAAGGAGAAACTAGAGACAGGATGTACAAACACACTAAAAACACGATTTTAGAGATGAGAGCCAGTTCTTCCAGGCTAGCCAGGCTTCAACTCAAGGTCTCACACTGTCACAATACAGTGCTTCTGAAAGTGTGGTAGGATACAAAGATACACCTGATGGATCACAGTGGAATTTGTTTACATGGTAAGTGTTGCTGATGGTGGAGTTCCTTAGCCTGGGAAAACCCTGACGAACTTCCATCAAATTTGAGATTTGCTCTGCAAGTCAGTCTGGCAAAGAGCCCATTCAAGCCCATTTCCAATTTTTCCAAATCGAGGCACCAATCACAACCGTTGAGGCGGGCTTTACACGATGACGATAGCGCTGCGACGGCAAGCAGCTTTTTGTTTACATTCAACATGATGGCCACCAAAGCGCAGCAACCCGTTGATGCCACCCGGATCGTTGGTCTGATTGGTTGAAAGACTATCCAATTGCACCCAGAGGCATTTGAGCGGCGTCCGTTGGTGATGCCCCTTTGGAAATGGGCTGTGAATGAACGTTCCCCAGACCCACTCTCAGTTATAACTGAGAACGGTCTGGTGTCAACCAGGCTAGGAGTTCCTGAAATTCATACAATGTCTGGAAAGTTGTCCGACCTTATCACAGAGAACACCACCACACTCTGGATTGTTAGATTAGGACCTCCTGTACCCTTATCCTACCTCTTGTATATGCAACAAAGTGTTGATTTGAAAGGAGAAAGAGAGATTAGTTTGATGCCAAACAAGATGGGAGGCAAGACAACAATAGAGGCTGACAAAGACGGGAAGTTGTGCCGAGCTCCTCCAAAGAGACAAGGCTCTAGGGTCTTCCACCTGCTCTACATCAACCTCCACACACTTCTCAAGAAAGCATGTGCTATGAGATCAGTGACCAAACATTTATTTATAGTTCAGTATATATACACAAGTTACAACGCATTCAGGAATGCAAGTTTAGATAGCCATGTTAGAGGCTACAGAGTGTCTGCATAAAGATAATCAAATCGTTCATTGTAGAAAATAATACCACAACAAATATAACCCATTCAAAACCTCATACACAGGTATTTTGACGTATAAAGAAATTGGAACAAGTTCAGAAGGTAGAGAGGAACACAGCCACAGAGGAACAAAGGTGGCTGACTGACAATTGCTTTTTTTCCATTCCTCCCCCTCCTCTCCTTATTTGTGCCCCTATGCTCTCCCCATAGTCCCAGAATCCATGTCTTCCACCTCTCCCTCCATCTGTCCCGCCCGTGATACAATCTGTTACTTCCTGTGACACAGCACCAAAGCCACAACCCACTTCCTGCTGCCAACACTGCCTAATAAGGACTGCCTCAGCCTGAACAATCAATATGCACACACATATACATAGGTCCTATATTTTCCTAAAAGTAGTTAACATTTCACAACACATCAGGGGGGTTGTTGTCAATCATAGAAAAGTGTATTCTATAAACTTCAAAGCGCCTTCCTGCAATTGTGTTACTTGGCACACGTATTATAATAATTGTGCCACAGTGAATGTTGGTCGAATGTTTCATAGTAACTTCCTCTACTGTATGCTTTCTGGCAATCTGTAGCTAGAGAGATTTTTGCAGATGTCCTGCACTTCACTTATGTTTCCTATATTTTGGCAACAAACAAGTTATGTTTGTTTGTATTTCAAATGGTCAAACAGACAAATACTTTATTAAACTATCAGTTGTAACTTGTAATGAAGCGGGATCTATTCTCGGACAATGTTTGGACAGTTGAGAAGTGCTGAGCGAGAAAGGACTTCTAATATAAAAAAAAAAGTGTAATAAATACAGATAGAGTTGCAATGTGGAATGAAAGCCAAGCATTTTAGAGAGGTTATTTAAGTCTATGCTAAGTAGGTCAGGCCTATACAGTATAATGGCCGATTTTAGCTTATAGCAGCTCTATCTAAACTGATAAATAACAAGAAATTGTATGTCAGAAATGTCAGAGATAGGTTTGAGATAACTATGTGCCAATCACATACTTTGTCCGCCAAATAGCAATGTACAATGTCCAAGCACATATCTTGGTCAAAATTATTTTAAAAAAAACTTTGTGAAAAACTAAATGTTTTGTATGTTAAGCGTTTATGCCGATATATCATTATAGTATGTTTGTAACTCAAATGTCAATATGGTTTGGGCTCTTATGCTGAGGGTGTTCAATAATTGAAAAAAAACAACACTCAATTGTATTTTGAAATCAATTACTTTCGAGAATTATGATTTTTAATTCTCAGTTTGAGTTTGAGGTCAAAGTGGATGTACACATCCCTACGGGTTGTTTGCAATATCTTGGATATATTATTTTAATATTTGAACTTAAATGAAGGGAACAAAAGCTACACATACCCAGAAAACTAAGTCACAAATATTTTGATAGACAGGATTTTTACAAGGGCCAGAAAGCACTGTGGAAATGGGCTTAACATTGACAGTGGCCTTAAATGCACACTCAATGCCCATCGGTCACTGTGAGCAGGTTAAAGCTACCTCGGGTTGGATGGATAAATACTGCCGCGTTCTCTGATCTCATCTGCACCAAGCATACTGTTGATGTCTGTCCCGCAGAGAGGGCTTAAGGGAACTTGGAGGGGGCAGAGATTTCGGACTGGGAAATGGATGCATATTTAATAGCAGAGAAAGCGAGGGCTCAGGAGTGAGACGAAGCAGCTGCATTATTGATAGAACTATGGACGCTGAGACGCTAAAAGCTAAAGACGAGGACCTGCGCACACTCTCGCACCTGTCATTCTGCCAACACGTGTGTCCATGTGTTGACCCGGTACACTGGGTGTAACAGGCTGCAGAAGACCCACAGCTGGATTTGACTGGACTGACTTTTAGTACTGGAATGAACCACGACAGGCGCAGTCATAAACTATCTATTTCTGTCATTCCTCGGAATAGGACCACCAGTTTACTAGTGAGGACACAGACGCTGACTGTGGAGCCAAGTCAAATGGTCACTTAGCTTAATAGGTTTTCTCTTAAGCACAAATAGGTCACTAGCTGATGTTCTGGTAGGGATTTGAGCCACCAAATACCTCACACTAAGGACTTCTCAACGGAGGACTCAAGCACAGTAAAGATCACCAGAGTGATATTTCAAATTGCAGGTATACTTTGAAAAAAAAAAACTGAACCCAGTCTGTCTTCACTTGTCGTTATTACAGCCACATTGAGTTCCTCATCCCTCTGTGGTTTCTCGGTCTGCAAGGGGTTAACAGGAAACCGCAGTGCACGGCCGGGGCACATGCTCTCTTGGAAATGTCTGTATAAGGCTGTGCTCTCAGAGCTTTTCCCCAAAATGTGCTGGCAAGTACAGTCAGGCCCAGTGGCTCTGTCTCTTCCCTCCTCCATTTACCTGACCCTCCCACCACGCTCCTCTGCCACTCTCTAATTCCCTCACCATTCTCTCAGACTCAAATGATTTAACCAAGATCTGTCAAGAGATGTCTCTTCGGTGGCATTCTTGCAGAGATATAGATTACATAATGCTGCAGTTCATATTTATATTTGGTGCAGGGATAAGAAGGCCCCTAACATATAATGAAATGGATAGGAGTACATTCATCCTGTGTATCATAAGACAGTTTTACTTAGCCAAATAGCACACATAACATCAGCCTTAAAGGCTAACTACCGTTTTTATGTCTAAGTGACTGATGAGAACAACAATCTTTGAAATTTGTCCAGTATTAAGCAAGAAACGAAACAAGCTACAATGTAAGTTATGGGGCAATTGTCCAGCTTGTCTTTACCTTCACGAAAGTGCTCATTTTGCCACTGACAGGCTCAGATTAATATTCTAAGTGTCTGACAACATTATGGAAAGGATTTCTAAGGAGGTCGACCTTTCTGTGTAAGAGTAAGATCCTTTTTTTATACATAAAAACATCGGCGAAATCGCGTTCGCTAAACCCACCAGACTTCATGTAAATAAACATTTTAGCATCGTAAAATACACTTCATTCAAAGTCGAAACAAAGACAAAGAAACAAAATAAAACTGCCGTTTTGGGTCGTCTTTCCACTTTTCCAACCATCACAACTCTAGTTTTGGTTGAAATAAACACATAGTTTACCAATTTACATGTGACAATATGTTGGCTCTATACACGCTAAAAGTTTTGCTGTTTTAAATGGAGTCTGGTGGGTTTAGCGCTAGCGACATCAGAGCTGTTTCTGGTTAAACAAAAAATGTCTCAAAGAGGTTTTAAAGGTCTATCTCTGAGGGGATCCTTTCCATAATGTTGTCAGACACTTAGAATATTAATCTGAGCCTGTCAGTGGCAAAATGTGCACGTTTGTGACGGTAAATACAAGCTGGACAATTGCCCTATTAACTTACTGCTGACTGCAGCGATCTTGCTTAATACTGGACCAATTTCAAAGATTGTTGTTTCCATCAGTAACTTAGACACAAAAACATAGGAAAATAGGGTCCAGGTTGGAAAAAAAAAAAAAAAGGTAGTTACCCATTAAGGCTGAGACAAAACACACTGAAGTTACACAGTGTTGTCTAAACACCAAGTACTACCATTTGTCTCTGCGTCCATTCCTGGCTCACTGTCCCTGCTAATTCATCAGGCTTCTTTCTCCTCCAGTGGTTCAGAATACCGCTATATGAAAAACCTTTTCTTTTTTTTGCCCTCACAACAGCCAACTATCATTTTTTAGTGATGTTCAGGCTTTTCAAGTTAGTCTTGCCTCCAGAAAAAAGTGTCTCTCTGTGGTAAAAAAAAATAAATAAAAATAAATACAGCAGGGAAGACTGAAACCTGCAGGAGTAACACACACACACACACCTACCTAGGTGGCCATGCTGCACCTTAGATGAACAAACAATGATTCATTACATATTTTCTTTCTTCCCCTACAGTTAAATGTCACATTAAAACCAGACAGGGACTGAGAAACAGTCACTTAATAATGTCTGTTGGTATTAAACCACTTCCTCCTCCTCTTCACGGCCTGATAAAAATAGAGACAGCATTCCACAGATGATAGTCACGCATGATAAATATTGATATTGTAAAAAGGCCTCTATATAATGTGTACATGAAAAATGCTTTATATGTTTTTTCCAGCAATCAAATGATCACTGGAAAAAACTGGTGAATTCCTGTTTTTTTTTTTTTTTTTATAATCTTATGGTAAACAGAAAACAATTTACTGCAAATCAACAAAAAAAAAAATCATTCCATCCTATCTGCAGATGTGTATCTCTTTATTTGAGAAAAAATTAAACCTGGGGCTCATAAGATTGTTGTTATTGTTGATTTATAGGGTGAAACTTGCCCTTTCTACCACAGCACCTGGATAGGTGACACCAGACACATGTGGGAAAGTCACGTTGGACTGCAAACAGAAGTGAGAAAAGAAAGTGTTTGTTGCAAAGAGGCAACATGGGAAAACACAGCATGTGCCAGCAAAGGAATGCATACACTGCATACAATATTATGAAACCCAAGCTGCACGGTTAACCAAGTGTGGCATCAGAACATTTGCTTGTTAGCTATTACCATAATGCAAGAGAGACTGAATTGTCCTTTGAAATAAGTCTTTTGTAGCACACCGGACACACCGGACTGAGGTCGTGATGGTGGTAAAGTACTTGACCTCTGATGCTGACTCGGACATGGAAAGTCCAAACAATAGCTTGTTAACGCTGGCCTGGTCATCTGACAGTACACTGTCCTCAAACCACCCTCGGGCCACGTAAATGGCTGTCAGGGATGTTCAGCTGGGCCCACATGACTCCAAAAATCAACCTTTCTGAACAACATACATTTCATGAAACCGGTTTGTTTCTCATGTCAATGTTAAAGCACCCATATTATGCTCATTTTCAGGTTCATACTTGCATTTTAAGGTTGTACCAGAATAGGTTTACATGGTTTAATGTTCAAAAAACACCATATTTTTGTTGTACTGCACAGCTCTCTCTCACTGCTGCAGATCCTCTTTTCAGCTGGTCTCTGTTTTAGCTACAGAGTGAGACCTCTTTTCTTCTTCTGTACTATCGTTGATTGCACTCGCACATGTGCAGTAACTCAGATGTAGATCATGTCAGCTAGCTAGCTCCATAGACCGTAAAAGAAAGGCTGTTTCTCCAACTTCTGTCAGTTACAAGGCAGGATTAGCTGGGAGACTTCTAAATGAGGGCGCACATGGAAGTAGTTCTTTTGTAGATTATGGTGAACTTGTATGTGTTGTAGCAGTGCTTTGCTATTGAGAACGAGGTAGCATGCTAGCGTTAGCATGCTAACACTAACGCTACGAGCTAACGGTTGCGGTTAGCCAGCTCGTTTCGGCTTGTGACGTCACAATTTTTGCCGATTTTGAACAGCTCACCCGGAGACTGAAGGCAGGACACATTCAGAAACCGTATCTCACTCAGCATGGATGGATTTTTTTCAAAGTTTGTATGCATGTGGAAGCACCAGAGACACAAAAGAACACCCCAAATCCCAGAAAAAAAGTGTTTTTTTCATAATATGGGCACTTTAAGCGACTATCACAGACTGTAAAAGTAGGTGCAAGATAAGCTTTCAAACTGCAAAGTGCAGTTCCAGCTGTCCTATAGTGTTAATATGTGACCCAACACCTAATAACACAAAAAATAAAACTCCGCATTGATGCAGCTTCTTTTTTCAAATATAAAACACAAACGGGAATCTAAAACGCATGCAAATTATTCTGAGGATTCTGCTGTTTTCATATAAAAAAGAAACAAAAGGTTTTCTTCCTCTTTGCTGAAATATCTGACAGTTTAAAATATATAACCTATAACAAGGAAATTAAAGAACAAATTCAGAGGGCAAACAGGACTTTCGGAGGTTGAATGAAATACATTTTAGACTTTTGGAAAGTGAGTTGTTTTTTGGACTATATTGTCCTACCCACAACAGTAAGGGCTGAATAAAAAATGTAAAGCTTTTAGACTAAGGTTATGCTAGAAAAGGAGATCTCTATTAGACCTCATTTGCCTTATTCCTCTGCTAACTTCTTTGCGGTTCTCAGCCGGTTTCTTCTCACATAGGTCTGAGCATGCTGCTAAAACACATAAATAGACACACACACACACACACACACACACACACACACACACACACACGCATTTGCTGCAGGCTACTGCTTTCTGCCTCCACGAGTCAGCAACACAGAAACAGGTATCGCTATTTCAGCTATTCTTAAGCATTCCTTCTCAATATCTTTGTCTGAATGGAGTCACACATCTTCAGCTAAAACTCCTCTACTAAGAAACCCCCCCCCCGCATTCTTCGAGCACTGACTCATCCTTTGCCTGGCATCGTTTACCCAGCATTTTGGAAAAGTTGAACAGACGTTTGGCCAAGAACTTAAATTTTGTTGTGTGACCACTTCAAGAGTGGAGATGAATTCCTTCCTGCTTGTGAGGCAGTGTGCGGAAGTTGAGTGTGTGTGTGTGTGTGTGTGTGTGTGTGTGTGTGTGTGGGGGGGGTGGGGGGGGGACTGACACACTCAGTGCCCATATTTGGAACCATCTCACCTCTGTCCTCCTCACTGAGCTCAATTCCTTTTACAGGTTGGAGCACATCCTCCTCGACGCATCCAAGGATGAGGCAGGTCTACTTTTCTGCCTGGCTTGTACACAAATTCCTTTACACTAGAGAATGTCTTCCCTCAACTCTGAGCCCAAAGATGACAAAACATAAGAAGACAACACTGGATCATAATTTCTGCTTCTCACTCATTGAGTGGCGTGAGTGAGTAGACTTTGATCTTACATTAGTCTACTTTGCAGATAGTGGCTACTTAGATAATAGTTGTACAATGCATTACACAAACGAAGCCCAATTCCATCAGCAGAACACCAAGTTCATGATGGCAAACAAACTGTAATAAAGACTTTGAGCGCTCTTGCAGACCTTTGCAAGTTCTTCTTTTTTCTCACATGTGAAAGCTTTGCTGCCAACAACAAATAAGGCCCGTTACCTGGTAACTAGTCTGGAGCAACAGAAGTACATTTCCAGGATAATTGCCCGACATCCGCACATGGCTCACGCGCCGGATGTCCCTCACCTTCTGCTCTCTGTGTGCTGACGTTCTCAAACTCCGTTCGCTTCGGGAAACAACAACAAACTTCGAGTTTGCAAGTTACACGCTAAAAATGGAAGGTTTTGAAGAAAATACGGATTGGAATACTGAAGTTACTATGTAACTGGGACGTTTTGGGACCGAATGGAGAGGATTGGACGAAGTACACACGGCAAATTCCGTTTAACCAAGTATCCAGCTAATTTAAATAGCTCGCGTTACTGTATTGTGTGTGTTAACGGTTAACTTCATTTAATATTGTATGTGGCGTTGTCTTTTGCGGGGTGCAAATGTTCCACCAAAACAAGTTCCTTCCCGAGACCATTTTGCAGAGCAGAGTCCGGAGCTTAGCGACCCCACCCCCCAAGACGATTGTGATTGATTTAAAGAAATGCAAACAAAGGACTTGATCATTCATGTTCGGTCACGATTTGATTCAATAAAAAAAAAGGTCAACAGGAATTCCACAATAAGAGCCACTACATATCTCCTCCTCTTTTGATCACTCAATTGACCTCAACATCAAGACCCCCCAATGATACCATTCAAATAGACCAGACTGCCGCTTAGACAGAATGATCAGAGTGGGAGGAGCAACAACTGTTTCTATAAACATAATTATGTGCATCGCTAATCATGCAAAAAAAAAAAAGTGTCAAGTGTCTTTAACTGAAGAAGTCAAAACAGGTTCTCCTTTCAAGCCTGGCCTTTTCTGTTTAGTTATAAACAACCCAGAGTGTAAGTGGTGCCTAATGATAATATAAGGAAACTGCTGCCCAGCAAATAATCTGCTGGGTTTCCTTCAATACTGTTTTATCTAATGGAGCCTTTGTGTATCAGCAATCAACATCATACCAGATAAGTGAAGTTAAGATCTGAGGACCTGAAAGACAGGAATGCTTAAGATGGCTGATAGCATAAAGCAATTTTTATACCAACTGGCATCCATTACGCTCCATTAAGCAGTGGACCCCTGATGAACCCAATGTATCTTTGTGCCCATTAGCAGCGCTGACCATACAATATGTCACTACAGCACTTCTGCCCACAACAAGCTTTGGTTTCACTACGTTGTTAGACCCAGGCTCTCCTTTAGCTGGGATGATGTCACTCTCAGTTTGGCTAATGCAAAAAGACCACAGGGTTTTGGTCTTTCACTTCATTCGGCCACTGTAGAGCTGTTTGTCCTGCTCTATTTAACGTTTGTGATGGCTAGAAGATAAGTCATGTTCCCCCTATATATGTACAGTCCTGGTGGACCGCCAGACCAATAGAAACCTCAGTCAGAAATCTTTTCTGAATGCCAAATATCCATTGTGTTTTCCCTGTATTCATTCTGCAGCGGAACGCCGCCGTGAGTCCATGAATGAGGCAACTTTCTGTGGTTAGTTCAGATCTGTAACGGCAGGACAGTCAAGTGTGTTATCTAAACTGCTCAAGGTTACAAACAGGCTTGGTAGTGAACATGCTAATGTTCTGATGAATTCTGTGTTTGAAGCGGAGCTGGACCAGAGAATATTCAGTTAAAAAAAGATCGGTGCAGGTTGTACGCTTCTGAAGAATGGTACTGAACATTATTGGTCGTATTATTGGCAAGGTGATGCCTACTGATCCTAAGTTATGTATCCTAAATATTTAATTTTGTGATAACTAATGATGAAAAATCTTTAATTGGTATGTGCCTTTTGAAGGCTAAAAGGTGCATTGCTAGGTCATGGAAAAAAACCATCCGTCTGTGGTATTTCTGAATGGTTAAACGGAGTGACTTCCTATCTGGCACTGGAAAAGATAAGATATAAAAAACAGGATCGATAGGTTTTGGAGTATTTTGAGAGTTTTTTTTATAATTTCCTCGAAAATGAAAGTACATAAAGTGATGAGGGAGTGATGAACTGACTTGATTGTTACTGTGGCCCTTTTTTTTAATAAAATTTATTTATTCATATTTTATGTTTATTCATTATTGTGTAAAACCGTGCTCATGTACACATATATAATTTTAGTATTCTAGTGCATCATACGTGTATATTAGAGATGGTCCGATACCATTTTTAGCTTCCCGATACCGATTCCGATACTTGAACTTGCGTATCGGCCGATACCGAGTACCGATCTGATACCAGTGTGTCATATATTTTATTATGTTTTAACAACTGTATACTACTATCCCTGTATGGATGTGATATTATTTCTATCTTTGTTGTCGGTCTGGCTCAGGTTAAACGCTTTGTGAAACATGAATGCCCCAGAACTTTCTTTTATTCTGCAGTTTGCCAGTCAGTTATAACGGAAAAAGAACAAACTACTTTAACGTATTTTTTCTTTAGGGCTTTATTACGTGGTATCGGATCAGTGCATAAACTCCAGTACTTCCCAATACCAGCGTTTTAGGCAGTATCGGAGGCAATACCGATACTGGTATCGGTATCGGAACATCTCTAGTGTATATGGATGCAGAATTTGTCATACATTTACATACTTATATACTACTTTCATCTCGATTTTGTATTAATTTAACGTAACTGTTGTGATCCCTTTGTTGTCGGGAGGGGGGGTGGGGGATGGATGCGCTATGTGCGATTGCTCCGTTTGGTGCGCTGTTTGTGCATGCTGTCTGTTCTGTTTTTCATTGCTGTGCTCGTCTATCTTGTAAAGAAAACAAAAACCCAATAAATACATGTTTGAAAAAAAAATAAACAGATCGGTGATGCTGTTTTGCCCTCATTGTTGTCTGGGAAGTTTGCTGGAAGTGGCGTAATGTAGCATTTGATGTGGAGTAGGCCTGCACAATATTGTAAAAAAATGGCACAGCGATATATATTGCGATGTGAAAAAAAGATATTTTTACAAGATGACAAATAGCTCTAATTGGAAATAATAAATCATTCTCGCCTACTGCTGTGATTTTGTAGGGGAGTGCATCAACATAGAAAATTAAAAAAGGAACTTTTCTAATGTGAACCATTCTTTGTTGAACTTTAAATTAAAGTTCAACAAAGAATGGTTTGAAGAGGTTTCGAAGAAAAGGTTTGTAAAGCATTAAAGTCTTTAATGCTTTACAAACACCAAAACAAGTAAGCACTGTGACTACTCTTCTAAAGTGATTTTGGAGAAGGAAATCAGGTAGAAATACACTGGATGACTGACCTATCAATCCAGGCTACAGTGAATGATATTACTAATGCATGCATGTTGCTTCCTCTAAATTTCAGGTTGTGAAAGACTAGCGGGGCCTGCTTTGGTTGTTTGATAAATTGACCAACAATGATTGTGATTGGTGGTTCACTGTGCATGCACACCTGCATGTCACGCACTAGCAACAAACGCTGTGTATCCAATAACACTTAAAATCAGTGTAAATTACGTTAAGACACAGACTTCTGTTGTAGATTAGTGTTACGTTTCCAGCGTCGCGGCTCCAACCCGTAACGTTAGTTGGGACAGACCCCTTGTTTCTTTAAGGCGCTGACACACCAACCCGATTATCGGATGTCAGACAGTCTGGTGAGGTCGGTGAACAGAGTCTGTTTCGTGTGTCAGTCGGAGGAGCCGTCATCGTTCATTTGGGCCGATTTGTCTTGTTGAATCAGCCAGTGGGCAGTCACACTCAATGACCAATTACCGGAAAGGACGAGCGGGATAAGCGTGACGAACACCTCTCAAAATCTGAGAAAAATCTTTTAAACTGACCTTTGTCGATCTAAAATGAAGACAGATTCAGCGACTGCATGGCCTATTTCTCGCTTTAAATGTTTTCAGAAACACGTTTCGGTGAACTATTTTCGTAAAATATGAGATTGTATTCCCAACGAGCTGCCATTATAGAGAATTATTTAGAGAACGTACGCTCAAGTCGGCGTCGCTTCGGTGTGTTCCGAGGCACTTTTTTGACCAACTCAGGGACACTGATCAGTCCAACTGCCTTTTCTGCCGACGGTCGGTCGTCGGGTTGGTGTGTCAGAGCCTTAAGGCTAACTATATTAGCTTTAGCTAAGCCTCGACGCAGAGGTCCAGCGTTCGAATCCGACCTGTGACGATTTCCTGCATGTCTTCCCACTCTCTCTCTCTCCCCCCTTTCTCACCTAGCTGTCCTATCGAATAAAGGCGGAAACGCCCCCCCCCAAAAAAAAGACTGTATGGAAATGAATGGAAGGTGAAAACACCCAACTCAGTTTTGAGATTAGACTAATACAGGCAGTTCCCTATGCTTCAGGCCCTGCTAATGTTTATCTGGACAATGGTCAGTCTTCAAAGAAATATTTGCTTCAAGTTTTCCATCTTTACCAGCAACAACCTTACCATTAGAATCTGAATTAGCCTACTTATTAGGGTGAAATGACAATATACACCCCGAGACGATGTGTCAGCTGCGGTGGGCGATATGGCAAAAATATCCTATCACGATTTTTTTAGGCAGAATCACAATCCACGATCTTATCACAATTATTTCTCATTTTGTTTTTTAAGACTATTTTGTAACTTACTGAACAGTACAACCAAACTAATTTAAAAAAATATAGCCCTACAAGGTAACAAAGCCCTCCACCAAATTCAGTTCTAAAATGTTTGCTCACTCAACGTACCAGGGTTACATTATAACTTCCAGCAAACTCCCCAGCCATAATTGGATTTACATAACATTCACACACATTTTATGAATTAACCAATATTTGTCAGATATTAATGCACAATACATAAGCAGACTCAGTCCAATCTGGTTATTTTACCCATTAAAAAAGGTTTCTTATTTGAGTTTCAGGAAAATGTTTATCATAATAGGGGTGCGCTAAGAAATATTTTTTAATTTTTGAACAATTTATCAATTATTTATTTAAATTCCTGAGACAAAAGATTCAACGGTTTCAAAACACCAAGCTTAGTAAACAACTTGCATGACCAAAAAGCTAGTTAGGGTAAAAGTCAAGTTTAAAATAAGTGATCACAAAAGAAACAATACCATACAGAGAGAGCATAACCGCTAGGCCTGTAACAATTACATAATTGTCTAACCACATCATTTTCAAAGACGTTTCCAATACCCGCGTGCACCCTGTAGTGTCACAGAACGGTAGCTACCCCATAATCCTATGGATTCCTACAAGAGGACGCCCCACCTGCAGTTGCAAGTCAAGTCGGCTTTCTAACTTTAGAAATCCACCAAAGCACCTTTATATGTGTTTTAGTAATGTAGTTAGACTGTCTATTGGATTTAATATATTATTGTGCTTTGTTAAATTAATAATGTTACTGTAAATGATGGCACTGTAGCGGAAATGGTCATTCATTATGCTAGCACAGTTCTACGGGGATTTGTGCTCTTATTTTTCTAATCTGTAAATAACAAGTTGTTTGCTAACATTAGCTAAGGTCCTAAGGGGTATAACTATTGATGATAAGTGATCATTTTGTTTAGATGTGCCAAATTGTAATTATATAAGTGATTATTGGTTGGACTGTTGAGCTAAAGCTATGCTAGTGGCAGCTGTCACTTGTTGCCATAGCAACTCCAAACATCCTGGGCTGTAGCGGCCTCAAGCCAGAGAAACTGAACACGCTCTGTTTTTATTGATGAGGATTATCGGTCTATTGTCAATTTTATGTGATATATATATGATATTGTAAATCGCAATTATTTCTGAGACAATTAATTGTACAGCAAAATTTGGATTTGTTACTGCTCTAATAACTGCCTAATGTAACATAACAGCACAATTAAAGAAGAAAAACGTCGGCCACCACAAGGAAACTGGATTTGTCTCCAAGTAGACAATAGTAGGTTTTGTATGTTAAGCAACTCATGTAGCAAAGCGTCTAATCCAAGAGGCAGGCTGGCATAATGGCCTATTTATGAGTATGAGAGGTGGGAGGACCCAGAGGGGTAAATTGGTTCAGGGGAGGGGGTTGCCGTGATTGGGTGTTTTGGGAGACAAACTCACAGGGCAAGACCACTTCAATAATGGAGATTGGGGAGTGATGAAGCATACAGGCTTTTGTGATCATTTAGACACACTGTCACACCAACTGTACAGCAAGTCTTTTGACGAGCATATCAACATGCAACTCTTTATGATGCATGAAATAAAGTACTTATTCTTAATCCTTTGTAGAGATTCTAAGAATTCCCACAAGCACACCCCAATTACCTCAAATTGTTATTGCTTTTGGGGTGGGGGGGGTAAGTGTGGATATTAGGAGACATTTGGTTAAAAAACTAATTTAAAAACTCTGTTTATGTTCACACTAAAGGTGCTTTAATTTCAGGTATACAGTTTGCAAAAGACAATAAAAAGAAGTGTGTCCATCTGCTAAGACAAATGCAGTTTTACATAGCTTTAGCTATGCATTTAAGTGAAATTTTTTGCTTAAAAAAACAAAAAAAAACAGGCTGAAAATCAGTTTATACTCCGATACACTGATATCAGACTTCAAAAGAAAACAAAAATGCTGTGCAACTGTGCAAAGGAATTAGGAGAACAAGTAGAGACCCATCTCAACACACACTGTTGTGAAAATTACACAACACCTTGCCATAAACGCAATGCTATCACAACACCAATGAGTTTCAACTTGTTGTCCTTACAAGGACATATATGCAATAATATTGCTAAATGCCTTAAATAACAGTTACTGTCCTGTTGGGACATGAGGTCAAGATGTTTAACATCTGATAGAGGAAGAGGATATGACTGACAGCCAAACTGCAAAGATCACTGTTAGAGCTGCATTCCTTTCCAGTTACTGCCTAGGCAGAAAAAAGCTGGAGCCGACACACAAAAGGAGACTGAGGGGGAGGCCATTTCCCTGCTTTTAAGGCTGATCAATAAAAAGTGCATGCAAGAGTGTAAGGAAGGAGAAAAAAAGAGGAGCCCAGTTTTGCATCGCTTCCAGGCATGTCGAGCTTCTAAGCTGAGCACAGGGAACTTGTTAGATTGCAAACCGTCTAGTAAGCAGATGCATTACACCTGTCTGCTTACGTCATATGCTTTAATTCTTGAGCCTGAGGCAGCCATACTGCTGGTGTCTGATAGGACATAAGTCTTTTAGTCAGAGACCCAGTCAGTGAGTCATGGTGTGAAACAGGAGTCACCTCTGACAATAACAGTGAGTCATTATGCAGATGGGTGCACTTCCTGTGCCACCTAACCAAAGGATGAGATAGTCTAAAATGCTGATACAGTGATCTTAGCATTGATTTGTATTTAGGAGCATCTGCTTTGAACCAACAGATGTGCACTAAAGGTGCTCATTGGAGATAACGCTGTACGAGTGGAATAGCAGGACGTTTCTATTGACTTCAAATGTAAAAGGTAGCTTAAAGTTAGGACGCATTACTGAAACCTTTTCTCAACTGGGTCAAATTGTTGAACTTTTGACCAACTGACTGCACTTCTGTGTCAACATTCACATACCACAGGCACAAATGACAGTGAGCATGAGTGGAGCTGCATTCCAGTCTTTACCTATTATACAAGATGGCATCAACTGTTGAGGCCACAATGGAGGGCCAACAAAAGCAGCATCCAGATAAAGTAACCTACTATTATCAAGACAGATTTCACCTATCAACAGCTAGGAAAGACCACTTTGAAGGTCATGATGAAACCTTAATATAGACAAAAATGTAATAGACTTTAATATTTACATAGTGTGTTTGGTGCAGTCTAGTTGCTGCACTGGTTTATGGTTGGGGAAGTATTTTTTGAGTGTAGCTGAGCAACACGACAATAAAAGCAGTTTGCTTATCTTATTGTATGACGTGTAATAATTCAATTTAGTACAATAGCGGGGTACCATAGTGTTTTATTATTTACCATAGTGCCTGTGAGAGTGTTGTCAAGGTGATGTGAACAATACTGTAAATACAACAGTTTACAATTTTTTCTCTTTACTTATTGTGTGTTTATCTTAAGAGCGTCTTGTACTTTCTTTGCTATCCCTTGCTGCTGCAACATTGTGAATTTCCTTATTGTGGGATTAATAAAGGATTTGGAATTTTGAATCTTTGTGTTTGACAATAACTCCCACACCACAGGTATATCAAAAGGAGAAAAATAGAGTGAATTCTTCTAATTGTATCATTTCTTATGCTTTGCTAGATAACATTCATATTAAACTGCATATGTATTCTGTATTGTATGTTACCATAGTAATCTTTTCTGGTCATTGCATTAACTTAATTAATTGCCTCATCAGGGTTTTTTTTTTTTTTTATGCATTACTGTGATTGTTGCAGGATTTTAGGCAGCTAAAGTGCCTCCTGTTCCTGCTGTAATCAAAGTAACTATGCAGAAATATGTGCAAAACAAATACAAACCCTGGACCAACCCATGTGCTGAGCTAAGATATATTGTTACAGTAAGGGCAGTGCAATAGATCGGAGATAAAGAACTAATCACACAGGTTATCCGCCCTGTACCACTGTACTCTGCTGTACCTTATGGTCCTGAATTAAACTCGCATCTGTCAAGCTTTCAAAAGACAAAAGTTGTTCCTAGACATAAGTGGAGTGCTGCTCTGTTTAAATGTTAAGGACTGAGGAAAAGAAGAAAAGAAAAAAGGCCCAGGCAGGAGCCGTGGCTTCAAAGAATGTAATTGCCAACTGCACAGGCTGTGACAGGATGTGGAATTTGTATACATGGGCTGTCCACTGAGAAATTTGGTTCGCGGCGCAAACCTCTGTTTTCCCAGAGGGCGAAAATAGTAGAAGAGGGATAGGTTTAATGTGTGGCTGTGAAATGCATGACATGATATAAACAGCAAGTGTATTCTGGGCAGCAGGGTGGCCTGAGCGGTCATTGTGTCACTGAAGGAGGCCCCTGTATAGAGGAGAATCCACCAAGCTGAAGTGCCTTTGAGCAGGACACTGAGTCTCATTCACATGTTCTATAAACTACCCTGACCTTAGTTATGAATATACTGTTGTTCACTTGTGTTTTTATATCGTCGTTATTTTTGCATGATAGCGGTTTAGTTTAGGTACGTGCACAATAATACTAAACTGCAGCAGCCAAAGGAGCAAAACAATAGCCAACATGGAGTGTTTGAAACAAATCTATTTTTGTAATCTGACCGGCTCAAAAACCCCAACCTGGGAATATTTTCCCAAAGGCAGCCACACTTGAAATAGTGGTAGTACCGGTACAAGCTTTCAGTGCGACCATGCTAACGCGAATACTTTCTGGTACACAAACCATCAAGTTAGCAAAGGTCACAAAACCTAAACAGCGTGTGCCCCTGTAAGTTAGTTAAAACAACACCCAACAGTAGCTCGAGTTATTTTGTGAATGAGAAATGCGATTTAATGTGTTGGAAACAACTGCTGTGGCTAAACTACTAGGCAGACTCCAAAGAGATATTATAGGGTCAGAACTGAACAGTCGCCTTTGTGAAACCAGTGGCCGAAACACAAAATGTAGGCTGAAAAACACAATGCAGATGAAGGGATTTGAGCCGCTTTACCCACCTCATTGTTCGGCCAGAGTGGAGATCCTCTCCTCGTAGGGAAGTTTGGATGACTTCAGAGCTGAAGCCCGGCTTTAAAAGTCAAACTAGTAAAATAAAAAAAACTAGAAAAATCGGCGAAAAGGGCGCATCTACACCCGCAAACGGGGTAGCCACTAGCGGTATAAAGAAAGCACACCTCGACAATTTCCTGGTTGTGTGGAGCGGGAGAGGAGGGGGGGGTACAGTAGTGAAGCAGGTTTGTCAACTCCAATCACTATCCTCACATTGGTTTGTACGATCTTAAAAGGTGAAGCCGAGAAGAAGCGAGCTACACCAAAACCAGAACTTCTCTTTTCACACTTGCGTTGGTTTAACGCTCTGTTTCTGGAGATTAGAGCCGTGTGTCTGCGCCGGACTTTTCTCCGCTCCCTCGGTCGGTAGGTCTCTGTAATTCATTGGAGTCTGGCCCAACCCGCCAGCTTCAAAGTAGGCTACAATCGCATGGTGCATTCACGTATGCCTCGTATAACTCGAATTTAGAAGTTTGAGTGGTGTTTCCTCGACAGTTACAGGGACTGAAATTAAAAATATGATAAGCAGTGGTGGAGAGTAACACAAGAATTTACTCACGCTCTACCGATAAGCACAATTTTGATGTGTTCTTTGGGCTACTATTTCCATTTTCTGCTACTACATTTCAGAGAGCTATTGCACTGTTTACTCCATTAGAACTTGAAGATAAACAGTTCACATATAAAACATCTTATAACCTATGGTGCATTGTTAAACTGCCCAACAGACTATTAAAGTAGGCCTTGTTCAAATGAGCTTTACCTTGACCATCTACATCAATATAATGCTGCTTACACATTGATGTATCTACCACGATTCAACAATACTTTAAGTAGCCTATATTTAGCTGCCAATTCTGTCACTTAAGTAAGTGTGAATCTAGCACATTTACTTGTAATCGAGGTTACTATTGAGGTATTGCCCATTTTAAGTAACCACTGACAATAATAATAATAATAATAATACAAAATAATTTAACATTAAATACTTTAACATCAACTGTTAAAATAAGGTAAGGGTAGCCTGGTTGACAGGACCAGATTACCCATTTACTCATTAGTAGTACTCTTTTTCTTGTATTTTAGGCAATGTAGCCTATTGCATGTGTAGTCTATTATTGTAAATAAGGAAGTATATACAGCATGCTTTTAGGGCAGATGTCATAGTGCTGTATAATAATCAATAAAATGCAACAGACATAAAATAGATAACCAGTGTATAAACATAAGTAAAGTAGGACCAAATGTATTCAAGTCCAATGTTCAGAAGCTATGGCCTCAAAGGTGTGATGTCTATTGGTTTTAATCCTGAAGCAAGATACGACCAATACGCCTTGACCAGAAGACCAGTGATTTGGGACTGTAGTAACTCAGTAATGTAGGTGAGTGGGTTTATTATTTGACACAAACCAGCACCCCACTTTACTTAAGATTCTAAAAACAGTTAAACATTGCAAAAGAGATGTAGTGGTTTTTATATAGCCTACTGTTAATGCTCTTTTCTGTTGGTAGTTGGTATATTTAATTTCTAATAGCACTTGAAGGCAGCATCTCATCCAAGCCAAGCCCTCCACCTCGCCCTACTGGCTGTCTGGGTAACTTCAACTGTCTATTGTGGCTTTAGTAGTTATTCTATATAGACTTGTATTGAGCAATGTTTCTGGAATAAAAAGCTAAACTAAACTAACTAAAAAAAAACTAAACTTTGATCCAAAAGGTAGAGAATAGGACAAAAAGCAACAACACCAAACTATAGAAATCTTTTAAGTAACCTGTGTTAAATGCTGAAGTAATACTTTCTAATTCTTATAACAATGAAAGGAGAGTTTGATGACTCACATGGCCAAGTTTTCAAAACCGAGACAGTGCACACTAAAATAACTCCTTCCTAATGGGGACAGAAGTGGAAGAGAGAAAGGAATGCATTACGCCTGCATGGCATGTGTAAACATCCAGAAAGCCAATATGCCTTTAGTCTCACCACATACACACACTTAGACATACAAGATGACAGCTCTGAGCAAGTATTAGTCTGGTATTTTTTTAGCCACGTATCCCCTGTTAACTCTGCTGTCTACTGAAGCCCAAACTGTCAAGTATACAACCCCTTTTTTGGCCTCATCGCTGAGTGTGCAGTTTTGCAGATATTAACACCAGATCATGTGTGAGCTTGTGCCTAAACTTGTGTGGAGGTGTTTGTATGATTTGCATTGGCTCTGTCTCAAAAGTTTGGTCCCATTCCCAGAAAGTAGCTCATAAAGAATTACAAACAGTCTTGCAGTAATTGTAGGTTCTTCCTGTGCTCCTCCCCTGTACCACAGCTTTATTTCCAAAGCATGACGTCAGTCGGTCAACGCCGTCCGCAGCTGGCAGAAGATTTGTTGGACTGCAGCGAGGGGGCCTCCATGACATTTGGAGCAAAGTGGCTCCAATAGATGTTCGAGATGGGTTTTATCTACATGAGAGATGTGTGTGAGTGTGAGATGGAGAAACTGAAAAATGGAAAACATGGATGTGCTTGGTCAACCAGGCTGAAATACACCTCTACTTATCTCTCTATCCCTGTGAATTTGTAGAGGGGCTGTTATGTAAACCGAGTACACTTCTACCACATCTTAGAACAGAGAGTCCAGGACTTGTTAAAGCATATAGTCCTGAGGCAGCAGCGTCTGAAAGCTTCAGCCTCCACTGCTGGTTGAATGGCAGACGAACAAAGAGAATTATACAACTGAACTTAAATCGGGGAAACAAAGTGTCAGTCTGGATGAGGTTGGCAGCAGTTAGCCAGACAGGGATTAGTAGTAACAGTATAAGCTATTCCAGACGAGCCAATGTTTTGTATTTTCAAGGAAACCCAATGGACATAGAGAATGAGTGTTACTGTTACTCAAGTTATTTCTCTTTCCATCTCTTTTTGACAGGAAAGGAATGTGACTGGAGGAGGATAAAGTCTGTAAAGAGGAGGGAGACACAACTGTTCACTAAGAGGTATGGGCTGGAGGCCAGCAGAGCAAATAGCAGCAGGATTTTAGAGAGAGTCCAACTTACATGTCCTAAAATGTAGGCCCTGAACTCCTCATAGGGCAAATACAAGTATGTATTGTTTCAGCTGTACATGTATATACTTTAATTAATATAAAAACATGACATTTAAAAGTATGTTTTTGTATGTAAAAATCTTAATTTGTTAAAAGAAGTAGTAACTAAAGCTATCAAACAATTTCAGTGAAGTAAAGAGTACAATTTCTCTCTCTGAAACGTAATGCAATAGAAGTTATAAAGTTGCATAAAATGAAGATAAAGTAAAGTATAGTACTTTATTTTTTGTATATTTGTATATATATATTATTTGTATAGCACATTTCAGTAACAGGGCAATTCAAAGTGCTTTACATAATACATTAAAGAGCAGTTAAAAACGATTAAAAAAATTTAAAACAGATAAAAGACGAGAATAAAATGTACACTGCAGTATAAGAACAAGTTAACCAAGTCCAACTCAGGCCTCCCAGAGGACTTATGTTTTCTGTTGCAACACAGATTCCAAACCTGGCCTCCCAGAGGACTTTACCAGTTCCAAACTGGGCCTTCCATAGGACTTAACAAGTTAACTGAGTCCAACTCAGGCCTCCCAGAGGACTTATACTAACCAGTTCCAAACTGGGCCTTCCAAAGGACTTATCCCAGACAGTCAAGACATTCTGGCCCATTGTCATCATATCCACTATTGGTCCCTCTGGGACGTGTGGTTTACTCTGCTCGCCACCCATCTTGGCGTGGAAAAAAAGTACTTTTATTTTTAAATATAGTCGTCACTATAAGTCTTAGTTTCTTTCTTGGAAAAACCTTCGGAAAAACCCTTTTTGTTGAAATTCACACTTTTTGTAATTAGTGGTCTTATTTCAACCGTAAATCCCTTTTCTATTCATAAAAGGTTGTTTCTTATTAAACCCACACAATGCAATCAGTTACAGTGCAGTATAAGAAATTAAGAAATAAACAATTATTTAAAGAAAGGCAACATCAAAAAGTACTAGAATGTACTAGAATATAGAATGAAAAAAAGCATGCATTCAGAACTTAAACTTCTGTTTTAAATTTAATATACAAGCATTGTGCTACTTACATGAAAGGCAAATCTGCATGTGACAGACAGCTTTCTGTGATAAATACTAAAATAAAAAAGGCCCCAAAATTCACTTGCATGTCACATCAGATATCATTATCTGTATAAGATGATGATGCTTTCAAGTTG
Organism: Sander vitreus; assembly: GCF_031162955.1. Taxonomy (NCBI): domain Eukaryota; kingdom Metazoa; phylum Chordata; class Actinopteri; order Perciformes; family Percidae; genus Sander; species Sander vitreus. The sequence continues at coordinate 22,529,041 of NC_135857.1, forward strand.
CAGTAAATGTGTTGTATGATAAAATTAAAATGGCTCATCAGTCAAGCTAAAGCATGGTTTCTGTTGGAAAACTGATACATTACTTTTATAATCCACTAGATGGCAACATGGCCTTAATAGCCTCTAGTAAACACAAATGTCTGCTAGACGTTTCACACAGCAGTGTACTGGAAAAGTTCCTGCTGTGTTCCTGTATTTTCTCATGTTGTGTAATCATCGTGAAACTATTCTTTTTTTATTTGTGCTGATGTCTATCTTGGCCAAGTCTTCCTGGAAAAAAGTCACATCAGGTATAAGAATTGAAGATAAAATGAAATAAACGTTTAATTGAATGAATGTACAAATACAAATATATTTTTTTTAATCCTAAATACATTTCAGACATAATCACAACAAATATTGCAGCAACTATCAGTCAGTTGTGATATGATATGAACATAAAAAATCTATATAATATAATATATTATGCCTCAGTCGTGTAGTTTGAAGACACCAAGGTCTTGTGGTCTAGGGGATTTACATGACATTAAAGAAGTTTACATTCTTTCGTGAAATATTTTCACCTGATTCTGAAAACACTGAAGAAAATGATATAATTAAAGGGATTCAGTATTCTCCACCACCCACAGTCAACATGGAGGTAAAAATCCTTAAAGTGCTCAGGATAATGGAAAGTTTGAACATCTAACTACAGTATTATGGCCACTACAAAACTTTGAGTAAGTGGACTTTGAGTTGAGATTGTTCATCAAGAAGGAACTGCCAAGGTCAACATTTTGATCTATGTTAGGGAAATAAAATGTAGTCTACAATCTCATTGAACGTTTCATGAAAAAATAAAATGTGGAATTTGTGATTTAAACATCTTTTTTTTTTTTAAATAAAACATATATTTAAATAAGCTACAAATCTGCTGGGGAAATCTGGACTCATGGCCTATGTATAAAATCCTGACTGAGGGCTGGGCTGGGACTAAGGCCCCGCTAGTAGGCGTGTAAATCAAACGTTTTATCATGATACAATATAATAGTGATTCTTTGGACAACGATACAATATTTACTGATATCACAAACTCTGCCACAATATGATTTCGATTCGATTCAATTCAGGAACCTGCGATCGATACGAGACGATATATTTAACACAGTCAGTTCCATTTCTAAATATTTACAAAAAGCAACTCAAATATGATTAGTCAATTTCATTACTGAGCTCTTTCAGACATTTACATTAAAAACAAACTACTCTTTTTAATAAAAAGAATAAATATAAAGTGGGAATTTCAAAAAAAAGGTGCATCTTAAAGATGACGATATGTATAGATATTTTCACTTTGTATCGATAATATTGGATCGTTGAGGATTGAATTGATCGTTTTGTTACACCCCTACCCTAGTCCTGCAATTTCACCAAAGATGTAATGAAAAGCCACTGAATGGATTATGTAGCCTACTAATATCATCTATCACCAAGTATAATGATTAAGCCTGTATAAATATAAAAAATTAGATTAAATTTGTAAAAGGTCCTGGTGCTAGTTGAGCCCACTTTATTTGCCACTCCAGCAGTAGTGTTTGTAAATAGGTCTGGGTCTACTGCAGCAGCTCGATACACCTGATCCCTCTTGTTTTGGCTGTCACTGACCGTGTCCTTGCAGTTACTGTCATTCACACTTAAAGAGAGATGAGTGAAGGCAGTGTTTGTGTGTTTACAGAGCTGATACCCTTCCTCCTCCACCACCCCTTCATCTTCTCTCTCCACCTGGCCTCACGGCTCTGACACCCGGACTGTGGCTCTGCTTGAAAACAAATTGCGGCGGCGGCTCCGGTTACCGGGCCCCGATCGATGCGCTGCGCGGTGTCACATTGCCCGGAGGCTCGAGTATCGATGCATGGCCGATCGCTATCATAATCACACTTCCCCCCTCTTATCGCTTACCTACTGAATAAAACATCTGCCTTCCTGCTCATGGATCGCTCACCCCCTCCCAAAATCTGGAGGGAAAGAGACTTCTTTAAGTGTCTTTGAGATGAGTGAAGTAACATGAGAAAAGTGCACGATGATACCCAACAAATGAGGTCCCTAAAGTTGTTTTTTATCTCAGGCATCTCCAAATAGACCCACCAGCTAGTATTTGACAGTTCTTTGTCCCAGGATGCTGCAACTGTGAGGGGAACTGTTTTTCCAAACCAATGTTGCAGAACTAGGTCAAGTTTATTGAGGACCTATCATAGCCTACACATATTCTGTGGGATTCCACTGGTGGCCACCATGCAGCCCGACAAGCAGCTGCTCATTTAGCTTGATATGCCTAACTTCGTCTTCTGAAGCAAATGCTTCTGAAAAGCTTTCTGAAAAGGCCTGTATATAGCTGTTTTCATTGTTGCATTGTCTATAGCCTAATGGAACTATAGCCTAATGGATCACTTTTCCTAAATAGACTGAATTTGGCATCAGCACAAGAGACATGCAACAGTGCAACAGAGACATGCACCTTGCTCTCTCCACCTCATTTGTTGTAATATTTATACGCATTTGTATTTTCATAGTGGTTTTCATTGGTGCATCCTTAATTTGGGGGTTGACAGTATATGTATCCAGTTGGGATTTATTGAGTCCTCACAATTTGCTGTTTTTTGTAGATATCAGACATCAAGCAAATATGAATATCCTGTGAGATCAGGCTGTTGCTGGGATGAATAATCACATCAACTGTTGCAGTGCAAAACCTTATTTTTTTGAGAGATAATTAGAACACATTTAAATCCCAATATGAATGGAACCCCTACTGTAACCCTCACATAAATATTTTCTTATTGTATATTATTAAAAGTGTATCTGCCTGCCAGAGTCCCCAGGCCTCCAGCTCTCTACATGTCTGGATGACTATGAGAACTATAAATTGTGACACATTGACTAATTCATTTGCACTAAAATTCATGTTTTTGTTCAGCTCCTAAAATCAATATGCAGAACCAAACTGGGTTAAATGTACATTGAACACTTGCACCAACTATAAAGACATAAGAGAAGTAGGTTCATCAAATTACAAAATCTTACCATATTTCTCTGCTGTCTCTTCTTTTCATGTCTGAACATTTGCTGTCACATCACAGCTGGAACACAAGTCTAACAGTGAGGATAAACATTTTGTTGTGTTAGTCACAGTAACAGCAGATCAAGCTCACATATAAGGTAGTCAAATGTTACTCTTAGCAACCAGCCACTGTGGGCCCGGTGATGCTACAGATTCCATGCCCCTAGACATTTAGATGGGAAAGGTACATTAGCAATGTGGTGTCCATAAAAATAACAAACAGTAACAAAGCATTCAAACTAAGGGTAACCACTTTCATGTTTTTCCCCACAAAACAGCAGGGTGAAATTGACTTGGCGATGTCAAAATACTCAGAGCACCTAAAAAATGAAATCACTTTTTAAATCATACATTTCAATTAGTGCTGCCCGTTTTCTTTAAAATGCATCCTTTATTAGCACATTTTCTCACTGAGATTAGATGACCCAGCTAACATGGTCTGTTAAGTAGTTTTCCTTTTATAGAAAGTGCAAAAGAAGCAAGCAGTTGACTCATTTGGGTGCCTCCTGGTGGCTGCAGGCCCCTAAGCATCCGCTGTGTTTCCTTACGCCTTGGGCTGGCAGCACAAAACCTTTTACGTTTTCCGGCCCTTGCAACACGATCTCCTTAAACCTTTGGTATAAGTCAAGCTTTGCCTGGAGCAGGAGTGCAATAGAAACCATTACATTAGTCATAAAAATGTCATAACTGGTTCACTGTGTTTGAAATTCATTGCTCAGGTGGATTATCCTGGTGGCTAAGTCCTCCTTATGAGCCAGCAGGCTTCACCTGAGAGCTGTAAATCAGTACGGCCTTCACAGGTGCTGGTCTTAGGCACGCTATGTTCAACAGTGAGAGTGCAGAACGCATTGTGTAATGTAAAGTATGATACATTAAACGTAAAGATAATAGGAACAGAATACGTTAACAGGAAGTTACATTTAGGCATAGTCAAATAGATTTTAAAAGGGGATTTAAGATGCTTTGACACAAACATATTTTCTAATTGTAAGGCTTACAGCTAAACCAAATGGAATATCTACTTTGATTTAGAAATCATTGCCATTCAGCTCACCCAAAATTGTAAAATGCACAGACAAGCTTATTTACTCACACAATCAAAATCCCATACACTTGACCACTAAATTTGAGAGCATCAAAGAGCGAGAGGTTAGGTGCCAACTGTTAGGGAAGTAAGGCGACACTCTGTTAAGCTATTAAGACAATTAACAAAGTGGTCAGGAGGGGCTGAGCGGCAGAGGGGAACAGCCTGAAATGGGAGTGAGAAGAGGGTGTGAAGTGACAGTCAGCACATCTGGTCTCATCAATAATGCAGCGGGCCTTTAAACGGCAGTTTGTCGCATATTGAGCGCTGCCGACTGAAATCAAGCCCGACACCGAAGATGCTGTCAGGGGAGAGTGAAAGGGTGACAGCGGGAGGAGGGGGAAAGTAGTAGGCTGGCAAGGATACCCGAGGAAAAATGGAGTAAAAACATTTCGCCGAAGCTTTCTCTGATACATCTGATGTGGTGTGCAATAGATGAGAGAGATAAAAAATATATATATATAACAATATTTAGGTTAGAAGAATGGAAACACTATAATACAATCTCCAAATATTCAGTAATAAAAAAATGTATAAGATTAAATGTATTTACATAGCAACAGTTAATCAAATTAGCCTTAAATGTTTTCAAAGTAGGGAAGTTTGAAGCAAAGAAAGGACCTCCACAATGCTTGAATCTATTCATCACTTTTATTATTAAAATGAAAAATACAGAGGACTTCTGTTAACGCAAAACTCTCCAAAAAGTACAGACATCCTTTTGACACTATGTATGTTACTCAATAGTGACTGCAGTGATCCAACGACAAAACAGCAACAAAACAAAGAGGTGTAGATTAATGACCTTCAAATCATTCAACAAAAAGGAGAGAGAAAAAAAAAAAGAGGATAAGAAAAGGGGCTCTCCGACCTATTCAGCTAGACGCCTATAAAGAGTTCATTTTCCTGTGATCAGAGGATTTCTCAGCACGATGATGACAGAGTCTCCCCTCAGAAACATTTTAGAAATGTAGCGGTCCTTATTCACTGGCTTAGACTTCTTCTTTCCCTTCCCGCTCTTGGGAACTTCCGTCCACATCTCCTTCACATTCTCCAACACCATGTTGCAGTGCCTAAAATGATAGCAAGGGAGTAAGACATTTAGACATAGTATCACTAAGGGGGAAAAAGACAATGGGCTCATCCAACAAAAAAAAAAAACTCGTACAGATTTGTTCTTAAAATGAGGACGTGATTTAAGAGAATTTCGACTCTTAGGTACAAACAAAATTCAGACCTGTCGTACGAGCCATGAACAGATAATCTACCTTTCTCCATAGAGGACAAATACTTGTTTAATTTAAGAATTATAATCCCTTAATCTAATATGAAACTGAAATAAAATCTATAACTCAAACGTAATGCTAAATGAGTATTGTTGCTTACTATATTATCACCATGAAGGCATGACAATTTACCAAGAGTTTTTTTTTTTTTTAGACAGTTGCCTACTGATTTCCGACAGCAGGACCTGAAACTTTGAAAGCTTTCTTTTTACTCTTTAGTAACATTTTTGTGAATGAAACTCATCCACACAGAGAGCGGAACATGTAGCCTCCTGTGGTCATTTTAGGGGGCATCGATAATGCGAATGAACAAATCTCGTGCACTACTCCTCATAAACAAGTAGGATTCATTAGACTTAAGTTAGCAATGTATGACAAGTATGGCCAGTGAAGAGTTTGGATTGGATATGGTTTTCGAGATGACTGAAAGCATCCAATATCCCTGTTGAGGGAACTGTGTAAGTCTGCATCATACACAGAATTGTTTGAGGATGAAGTTGCTGTAGGAAGAAAATGCATCATCCATGTTGAAACATGCTGTGCAAAAATTCATTTCACACTAATTTCAGACCATTTAAAATCTGATTTTAAATAGTCCGGGCTCATACCATTTTGAATTACATGGAATAACAAAATTGTGGAATATTACAAACCTATTTGATTTAATCAAGTATTATTCTCATATTATACTCTCAAACCTGTAAAGTAACACGTCAGTGACCGGGCTCAGTACCTGTCAAAAGCCTTGACTCTTCCGAGCAGCTTCTTGTTGTTGCGACAGTTAATGAGAACCTGAGTGTTGTTCTTGACGGACTGTGTGAGCACCGACAGAGGGCCGGTGTTGAACTCCTCTTCCTCTCGTTTCTGGAGCTCTTCAGGGGTCATCTCTGACTTAGGCTTTGTTAAGAGACTCCTGAAAACGACACAACAATACCAATACAGAATGTTAATCATAAATAAATTTGATATTGATTATTAATATTTATTTATTTTACCGTGCAATTTTCTTAAGATATATTCCACATGTATAGACTTGGACCATATACAGTAAGTTACCATACTGTATGACAAAAGTAAATTGGTATGTAGGCTAACGTTACCTGGAACACCTGTAATTACATCAGAGTTTTCAGCCTTCTGTCCGAAAACACACACAGACTGAGGAAACTAACACATGATACGGATATGGCTCTAGCATAAAAAAAAACTATACGATAAACGTCACACTTATGATATATTTTATTACAAACTGTAACAACGTATCGCATGCAAGGCAACGCATGCTCAAACACTAACGTTAGTGCTTGGTATTACCATTTGGCTAACTAACGTTAGCTTATATCAATGCTATTGTGTGACTCCGGACTCGCAACTTTTCCATTTGAACCACGTCAGTTAAAAAATAAATCAGTTGGTCATTTTTTATTAGAATTGTAACAGTAACGTAGATGTAACATAGCTGGGCTGGATAGTATATAGCAACGAAAAGACATAAAAGGATATATCAACTGCAGCTAACCGGCCTCGGGTCCTATCGCTGACTACCTAAGAAGCTAACCATGTTAGCATTGTAAATGTTAGCTTCTCGCTGCTGCGATTCAGAGTTCAGGCTCTGAGACCGAAAATAAATACTTTCCCAACGACTGTCTGGCAATTAGAGATACTTACATGGTTGCTGATTTATGAAAACAGTCTCCTTATATCGTGTTCCGCTCGTTTCACCAGGTGCCTTCGTATCCGCAACGATCTGCAATCAATTCTCGTGTGGATCGAGCTACTTCCGGGTCAACTAGTACGCGCTTCAAAATGTTGTAATAACTACCGGGTTACTACGGTCCCGTTCAAATGTACATCATTACTTTGTAACTGTCCAACGTTGAATTACTTGTAATCTAGTATTTACATGTATTCTACGTTATACTTTTTCTCCACTACATTTCAAAGAGAAGTAGTTCAGATATGTTCTCCACTAAATTATTTGACATTTGCGTTATAGGCCTAGCTATATTTTGCTGATAAAGCAAACATTTAGAGTGGGCTACAGTCAAAACATTTTTTATAATTAGCTCCACCCTGACCGACTACAACATTAAAATACTGATCTTAATGCATCAGTTATAATAACCCTATTAATAAGATAAGAAGATTTACTTCATTGATTCCCAGCGAGGAAATTTGGATTGTTGCAGCAGAACAACAGAAACACCATGCATAAATACAGCTAGTATTTACTTAAAAGAAAGTAACATAACTAAATAATAAGAGGTACATAAACCAAAATAGAATAGAAAAAATTTGAAACAAAGCATTTTGATACACATGACATGATGGGGCTGATAGAGTGACCGAGGTGTAATTAATAGCCGCACAGCCTAATTAAATAGAATATACTGCAAGGATGCATCACATTAACATAGCATATGGTGCATGATGAAATATTGAGAAATATGAGACATAGTAAAAGGTGCAGTGTTGTAATAGCCTATATCATAACATAATAATATATAGTATAGTACAACAATATGGTTAAGTATATTGCAGCAATATAACATAGAATATTAATAATGTGATATATAATATAATATGGAATAGTATAATAAATAGTAGTAGTAATAATAGTAATAAGAGCCTATATACTAATACTTTGTGCAATAACACTGTATGCTATATTTCTCTGATAATACTTACTGTATGTTCTCAATTATAAATGCAATAATCTTAATTATGCAATGGAGTAGTTTTACAGAGTACAGTTAACAGGTAGGGCTTGCTGCTAGTTTTTTCTGAATACCTATTTGGATTATTACAGGCTGGTGATAAGCATGTGGGGGTGCTGTTTTAGGGTACGGTATTTATACATTAACCACAAAGGCCCTTTCTGTTAAAAAAAATTGTCACAGGAAAAGAGATGGCAGAGGGAGCAGCCAAATGATACCACAGACCCAAACAGATAAGTCTTTGTTTTTCTCTTTAACACAACAAGAATGAGGGGAAAGTGTGTGTGTGAGAGAGAGACTGGGATGTAGGCTACATTATCTACACAGCAGCAATGAGACATTGAGAGATTGGCTTTCTGGCAAGAGACAGACAGACGCCTGGGGGTGTACAACCCACCCACCTTATTTCAAAGGGTGGCAGCTCTACCTGTGGAAACCACTTGATGCGGATAAAGGCAGCCTGTGTGCTGTTGAGACAGGCAAGTGTGTGGGATTGATTTCCAGAGCTGTAGGGTACTATATCTATATGAACAACACCTAGCTCAGCCAAAAGACTTAAAACTGTGGAGAGTGGGCCTGTAAAATGAGCTCAGTGTGGCATTAGCCTACATGTGTTTGGACTGCAGTGATCTGAAAACACTTTTGCAGTTGTCCAATTAGGAGAGCATTGATTTACCTACAACTGAAACAACTGAATAATGTCTAATATGTCTAATTTATATGCAGTTTATTCATACGATTATGGCCAAATGCATTGCTTTCTTTAGGGGCTCCATATTCAGATTTACAAACGGACATATTGGTCTTACAATCTGATTTTGATGGAGGAGTGTCCCCTGCACACATCTCACAGGAAAGGCATCATTTTTTTTTAAGTATGTGAACCTTTTTTTTTTATTCTTTTTTTTACAATGAATCTCTTAAGCGAATAATTAAATTACATATAAATCTGTGATTGTAAAAATAAAAAAACTCTCCCATGCTCTACAAAAAAATGTACACTATCCTTTTATATAAAAATAAAAAAGTCCACCACTCTCCCCCTTTTGTGACTCCTCCTCCTTACCCTTTAATTTTTTGTATGGTCCCTTAAATATTTCCCCCTTAATATTGATTCTGGTGCCAAAATATCACAAAGTGGGCTTGGTGAAAACAATCGTGAACAGAAAGCATGTCTGCAACTTTCAGCACATGATTAGCAACAGCAACAGATATCAACACCAACATGTTCCAATCCAACTGTCTGTGTTAAGTGACATGTCCATTTATCTGTAGCAGGGGGGATTTATAGATCTGTGGTTACTGTAGAGCTGTCAAAAAATTTGGTTATTTATTACACTAACAGCGAACAGTATCTTCTTACGCCTGCCCCCCAAATTCTACTTCGCACCACCTGTTGATTCACAGCTCTGTCCTCTGCTCTCTATGCTGCGACCACAATTACTCATGCAAGTAATAAAACATTATTATCTTCGCATTTATCTAGACTGTGAGTTTGCCAACAGTGAAGTTACCTGATCCAGCCCAGTCTGCTTTAACCACAGGCGACTGTGAATGTGGCTGGGCTTGGGAGGGTGACGGGCTGGGGTCTTTTGCTATAAAGAGTCTTTTGTCCCACGGAGGCAGCCGTCCAGAAAGCTGCTCTAATCTGTAGCCGCATACATCTGTTTCCTTATGAATTTATATCTCTGGGAGAGGTGAGGGAAAGTTGAACAGGTAATGATGTCAGCGCCGGGTGAAACACAAGACAGATCAATAAGATGAGCGGGACTGGAATGTCTACCTGTTGAAGGTTACAGTTACATCACACTGTGTCTGCGCACTGTTTCAACATGACGCCTCCTCAAGAAAGCTTCAGGTGCACATTTGAACTGGTGATCAACAAAGGTAGAGGATCACAGCATGTGAAGAGGCATCCTCTCCGCGATTTCACAAATTGTACTCAAAAAGAATCCGTCTATTTATCGTCCGTGTTGTGTGGGCTCAAATGTCCAGAGTGAAACATTCAATAACACAGCACAAATGAGACCAATCAACAACAGTATAGCTCCTTAATGAGGTGAAAAGAAAACACACTTAAAATGCATTATTTATCGTTTAATTACATGCAGGCTAATTCAAATAGTAATGCCATTTGTTTAGTTGCAACATTAACAAATCGATGACAATAAATGCAGCAAATTTAACGTTGTATATTTTTTTTTCATTCACAATATACTTATTTCATATTTTAAAACGATTTCCCCTCCTTGGACTACAATAATTGCATTACATTTTTTGTTTAATTAAGTCAGCTGGAACTATACTCACCCATTCAGAACTTCCTACGCATTTTAATAGCTTTTAAATGTCTCGGTCAACATGTTGGAAAATGAATAACTTCAGACAGAATGATAATTTCGTTAACATTTTATTTCATTTTTTAAATGACATTTTTCGGTATTTTGCAGACAATTTCAGATGATGGCATTAGGCCTCAAACAGTGACATGCATGCGCGCAAACCACTTCAATTTCTACTACTGGCAAGTGCATATGTATATGTGGAAAATAATTCATGAGAAAAGTTACTTAAGTAGAAAGCATTATTTCTAAAACAAGAATATAGTTTCAATTTACATTATATTCTTTTTAAATGACAATTTGTCCCGGTTCCTGGTTACACTGATGTGTTAAAAAACAAAAACAAATGCGCAATCAAGACTAGCCTATATATATTTTTGCACATTTTCGAAATGGCGTGTGTCAGAATTAGCCCGGTTTAAATTTCAATGTACGTGAGACCCTGACTCATGTTGTTTATGTATCAGCTATCTTTTGTTAATCTGACACATTTTACAACACGCGTTCTTATGAAACAATACAAGACCAGTGCAAAAAACATTTCCTATTTCAATTTAGGTATCTTTCACTGCAACGCAAAGACATTATTGGGGAAATATTGCGGAATATTTTTCATTTACCAGGCTTTTCATGAACTCAAAAAAATCCAATCTGCAGGTACTCTTTAGGATGCTCTGACCTTTTATTTACCAACTTTGTTCATCTAAATTCTACAGCAATGTTTTAAATCTTAGATAGTGGGTACAATGACTGTCACTCTATTTTTCTATATTCCAAGACGAAGGGCTTGAACTGACTTGAGGGCAGTAATTTCGAAAGTCATTATAGAACCCCCCGAGGTCTGAGTGGCCGTTCTTGGATACAAATTGTCCCGGAGATGTCTTGGCGCACTCCTCTTGGCACGGACTAAACGTTGCGGCACAAGGTATTTGGTGAGAGTAAAAGTAGCTGGCTTGTCCGGAGATCATGTTAAAAGAGTACGGATCCGACAGCGGCAGGGGGCATGCAGGGATGGATGTGGAGAAAGCGGTGCAGGCGGTGCCAATCTGATGGCGTCGGGATTGCGCGCAACTGAGTCCAATGTAAGACATCTCCTGGTGCGTCTGCACGAACCGGTCAGCGTCTACAGCACTTGTTGCACTCAACCGGGACCGCTGTGAAACCATCGATGTGGCGTGGTTTGGGAAGCGGGGGTGAGCTCTCAGATAAGTCCCTGCGCCAAGGTGACTGCGCACTGGTGTTTGGAGAGGCAGAAACGGCGGCACCGGCCAGTAAAATGAACCTGCTGCGGCCAAGGTCACGCTGGTTGCAGTGCTGGAAGACATCAGTCGACCTCCTCCCCTTTTTAGTGCAAGCTTGGTCCTGGAGCCAGCTGCGGCCCTGCGCCGGAGTTTTCCTGATGTGCCACCTATGAAGACGTCCTCACTGCAGGGGTCCAGCATCCAGTAGTTGCCTTTACCCGGGTCATCATAGTGGCGTGGCACTTTAACGAAACACTTATTCAGACTTAAGTTGTGCCTGATTGAATTTTGCCATCCTTGTCTGTTCTGTCGGTAGTATGGAAAATTGTCCATGATAAACTCATAGATACCATTGAGCGTGAGCCGTCGTTCCGGGCTCTGGCGGATAGCCATCATGATGAGCGCGTTATAACTGAAAGGAGGTTTCTCAGGCTTAACGCTTTCTTCTGCTCCAACGCCTTTCTTTGATTCTCCCTTATTTCCTTCTCGTTTTCCATTTGCACTCACCGTTTTAGTTTCCGCTGTAGTGCACAGTTTGGGGGTTTCGCAGTTCTTTCCACTGTCAAACTTTTCCTCTTGACTGGATTTCTCTGGTTGTGCGGAGCGCAGTTTCTGGGACTGAGAAGGATACTCCTGGTCACCCATCATGCCCTCTCGTCTCAACAACAGGCTGCTGATGCTGAAGGACTTGTGAAAAAATCGGTCCGAAGTTTTCAAGTCCTCCATCTTAAAGATTAAAGTCACAACTAAAATCCTCAGCGGCGTCCGGTGATCAGAGCAGAGCGCGTCACTGAACCCACAGAGCAAAGATGCGCTGCTTCAAAGAGACGAAGAGCCAAAGACGCACCGGCCAGACAGCGTGACAACAAATGCGCATGATCACAGCAGCTCAGGACTCGTTACCATAAGAAGTAGTGCATTACTTTGTTGCTGGATCTGAAAGTGAAACATTTGGGGCTATAATGTGTGCATGTGCCCTACTCTTAGATGACCGGTTCCTCATTTTAGAAAACATAACTAATTTAACCCAATAAAGATGTGTGATCACGTTTCTCGATCAAATCAAAGAACATAATGTGACTCAATGTTTTATTGGCATTGGCATTTCCAGGCCATTTAAAAAAAGAAATCCAAGGTAAACTCAATAATAATTGAGCCCAAACCGTGCAAAGAGACGTTTGAACCAGGGATAAAATGCTGTCAATCTGTGTGACTGATCGGTGAACTCTGGGGTTTAATTATAATAGGCTACTTCCGTGACTCATGAAATGTAACCCGCGCCTTGCCCTCTGGGCTAGCCTCATTGCTCTCTCTTTTTATTCGGTTTCTCTCTGCGCCCCTTTGTTGACACCACGATTTGGCAAAATGCCTATAAAAGGAAGAAGTAGATGTAGCCTGAATGATCTTGTCACTAATAGGCCTACATATACGACATTTTAGAAAACAGGGCAAGGTGATTCCACTTCTTTCTAAACCTGTTATTGCAAGATTCAAAACAACTCTCAATATCATGAGAAAAATGCACCTGTTAGCAGATTTTATTTTGAAATCACTTGATTAACTACTCCAAATGTTAATGCATTACTCACCAGGCAGATGACAGGTCTGGGCCCAACTTTCTCTGTAGGGAGCCAAACTGTATATTAAGCTCTGCAGGTTGTCTTATCCACGTTGATTTGTGGTAATCTGATCAAAATTGTATTTGTTTGGATGTATCATAATTTAAGCACAGCTGCTGCTGACATGTTCACATTCTTAAAATGAAGAGAGAGAGGGAGATGGATAATATATGTTGTTTGTATACCTGGAGTGGTAACAAAAATAATTTCCCCCTGGGATTATTAAAGTATTTCTGATTCTGAGAGAGAGAGAGAGAGAGAGAGAGAGAGAGAGAGAGAGAGAGAGAGAGAGAGAGAGACAAGTTCTTTTTCTCACCTATGAAGACAGTGATTCATTTCATCAAATATGAATGAGGCATGTTAAGACAGCAAAGCTAGATAATGTTTTGTCTACCGGAAGGTGCAGTAAATAAAAATGAAACGACTTTAACAGTTCTTGGCACACTTGATAACACAGTAAGGTACACACTTTACACTCTATGGTGTTGCGGAGTGTCAAGTGTACAACACTCCAATCTCATAAAGGATCCAGAAGAGAGTGAAACATGGCCTGGGGTGGATTTGAGTCAGGGTCTTTTGTTAATTTTCTGTGACAGCACTGGTTTAAAGGTCACTACACACACACACACACACACACACACACACACACACACACACACACAGACTTATTTTGTATATTATGTAGTATATTCTGATGTTCATTAAGACCTACTGTGCCCCGGCCTATTACAGCTCTGTCTCACAATTATCTTCACCTGAAGCTTTTGAACACACTAAATTTGCTCCCTTATGATGCTAAAGCTAAATGTCTTTACTTCTGTCAACAGTGAGACAGTTGAGAACCATAAAGAAACAACTTGGAAATCAAGTATTGCACTAGACTTAGTAAATAGCTCATCAAACCATGTAAACCCTTTTGTGCATTTCCATTTAGAACTTTTCCAGGTATCCTGCTTCATAGACAGCACAGTGGAGGCAGAGAACAGTGCAGTTCTATTCTTTCCAAACTCCAAAGACAAAAAGGAAAGTCAGTGCAGTGATATCAGTTTGACAAGAGAATAGTTCAAAACTGGCTTTTTGCTTTAATTTGACTGAATAAATGATTGGCTATACCAATAAAGAACAGCACAGGCTCTGAAAAGAGGCAGAGCTTTCTGAATCTTTCTTTTTAAATTAAAAAAGGCAGGCCTCTTGATTAATATATTTTGAAAGGTTCCCTTTTTTGGGAAAAAATACAACATAGATTTATTGCGTTTCTGAACTCTCATAGAAGAAAGTCGTCCATTTAATCTAATATATAAAAGACAGGAACATTTTTTAAATTAAAAATGCAATAAACCTTGACATTTAAAAAAAGTTTACCCCACTATCGCAACCTGACCACTATTTTTTGTTTGGTAATATTACAACAAATGATTGGCCCCTACAGCATAGTGACATGTGCCTACAGATTGACACATACCTCTACTACATTAAACGTGACGACCAGAACTACACATATAATCTGTTACCATTATACCTTCTCTTAGTCAATTTGATAAGGGCCTTCCTGCATAATCCTTGCGCTGCACAAGTGAGCACTTGTTGGGAATGTTTCAGGCACTGCAGAAAGCACACATTGTTGTCTCAACACTTGTAATCTTCTTGGTTCTTTTTCTCTGTTAAATATTTCATATTGTGTTGTTTACAGTGGCACCCTGAAGTCATTTTCATGAAAATACAGCCCTTCCAAAGAAAATTGGTAGGCCTATTATACAGTAGGCTATAGTATATTTTATCATTATTTGAATTAATTCTGTTTGGAGGATTCCCATGACTCCGATTGTGAAACGCAAGCAGCAAGCTCTACTCTGTTGCTATCCCTGTCCTCTGTGGGAGAGGGCGAGCAAAAAATGAATCAAACAATCACAATATTGCTAATAACATGGTATTTATTTCAAAAAGACCTGTAGCTTAACATCAGAACAGGTTAAATCCATGTGAATGTTCATCTTAAACAACCGCATCTTAAGGCAAATGCCTTTTACTTGAATACTTTCATAAGTAAAAAGGCTTCCATATTAATATTGCATTTAGGTAACTACTGTAAAAAGTAGCATAACAGACTGAAAGAATGTAATCAAACTAAGAAGTAAGAGCTACCGTGACAATTTTTCTACATGTGAATTAAAGTGCATTGACTTTCAGGCATTTTGCACTCTAAAGCCTATTGGTCTCATCCCATTTGATGGCTCCCTCTGCTGTAAGAGAAAGTCACAGACCTTCCCTTAGTTCAGAGGACAGCCATGAATAAAAAGAATTTGATAAGAAATAATGAGTCAGTATTTATTCTAAATTCTTCTTCATCCTGTTACCCTGTTTATTCCACATCTGGTATTAACGAAGAGCTGGTGAAGGTTTGTTTATGATATGAAGCTAGGGATTTTTTTGCAATCAAAACAATCAGAATCTGGGCGGCCGGATAGCTCAGTTGGTAGAGCGGGCGCCCATATATAGAGGTTTACTCCGAACTGTGGCCCTTTGCTGCATGTCATTCCCCCCTCTCTCTCCCCTTTCATGTCTTCAGCTTTCCTATCAATAAAGGCCTAAAAATGCCCAAAACAATCAGAATCTGCAGTGAGCTTTATGTGGTAGCCCTTAGTTGTGGTAGTGCAGCATACAGTTTTCCTCCTGGACATTCTGTGTCTCCCAGATCTCTGTGCCCAAACAGGGCAAACTTTGGGTTTAGAAAGCCCTGAGAAACTCCGGATTGCAGCAACTTCTTGACTGACGACATTGCCTCTGTGCTTGGTGTGTCATCTGAAAGCAAAATAAGTAGCATTATCGTTATATCTGACTTCTTAACACCATCCTGAAAGTGTATGGAAACTTCAGTTTTTCACCCCTCTTTTGTTAACCCTACCTAGACATGTGCTGTCCTCTAATTGCACAATGCACAAAGTTAATAGGTGGGCTTACTTTTGAAATTTCCCATGAAGGCAATCCCCAGTGAGTCATGATTGTTGCCTTTGGCATGTGCCCCAACCACACCCCAGCCACGGCCCTCATACACGGCACCGTCTCCTCCGACAAGAAAACTGAAACACACAGAAAGTATGGTTGAGGATCTTATAGCATTAAAAACAAGCAGAAACTCATTAGAAAAATGACATATTAATTACATTGTAATTTCCCTTGCAGGATTAATAAAGTATAAATTATTATTATTAATTAAATGTCCTCCAAAATGTCCACATTGTATATACAACACTATATAAACATCACTCATAAATGACATTCGCCTAGACAGTTTGAGCAGTGAAGGCAACAGAGCTACTCACTTATATCCGATGTCATCGAAGCCTCTGTCTTTCATATGCCCTCTCTGAATGCTGACAAGGTGGTCCATACACTCTTTCTGGCCTTTGCATCTTGCGAGGGCAGTGTGGTGTATGACAACTCTCTGGGCAGAGCCTTTCAGAGTCTCCCTTTTTTTAGGGGCAGCTGCTCCCCAGTGCTGCCTTGAAACAATGATCACTGAAAAGCGGTTTGAACGATCAAAAGCATATTCAAAACAAAGAAGTTGGCTTATGCCATATGTGAAAATGTAATTGGCAGTGGTAATTACAAAGATTTCCAAATGTAATATCTGTAGTGTAAAGCGGTTTGTTGCCATACCTTTTTGTGCCATACCTCCTTACACAGTTGCCTTTGACTGCAGCATGCAGCTGCCTTATCAAGGAGCCTGTTTCTGGAGGTGTGGTCACGGGAAGTACACCTTCCTTGTTTCTATATTGTTACACGTGGATGCATATGTGCACACAAATTATATTCCAACTGGTTATGTTGGTTGAGTAATAGTCTATCACTAGAAGATGAAGTCTACAGTTGCCCAAGTTTTTTTGTTGGAATATACGCATTTGAAAAAGAAGGAAGTAGAACTGGCACGGTCAACATTCCAGACAGTGACGAAAAAAACTGTGGCAGTTTCTTTACCACAGATGTGGCGTGACAGCTTCAAAATTATGTTTAGAGTCATGTGAGTTTTAAGAAAAAAAATCAGCAGTATCTGTTTTGCAATATCATATAAGGCGTGTGCTTTTGCAGTGGGAGGAAACAAGAAGTGATATAACACGGATATGATTATGAAAACTGAAACAGAAGAGGCCTAATGATGCTAATGTAAACAATTATAATAATGTAAGTAAAAGTATTTGCTACAAGTTTTCATTAAATACTCTGAGACATTTGAAACAACTGATTCTTTTAATCTAACAAAACCCATTAAAAAATGTCAACTGCTATAAAAAACAACAACAACCTATTAATACAATATATTCACAAGATGGTGTCTGACAAACTGCAAGTCATCAAACAAAGATAATTTCAGGGTCTACAAACATCAGCAGTGCTGCAGTTTGACAACAAACTGCCCAGTCAGCGTAAAAAACAACTATTTGAGCCGCATCATTTTGTGAACAGCAATACTGTAGATGAACATGTTAGACCTCTTCATTATCACCAGCTTCACTCTGTCCATCTGTGTCCGCAGTGAGGGGCTGTGCAGACGTAGTACAGTCTCATAGCATCCTGTCAGGAGAAACAGAACATCATCTCAAAATATTAGCTCTTCTATTCAATTCTTAAAATCCAAACAAAAAAATATGTGGATAACAGGACAAGGCGTTTTCCTCACTGACCACAAAAAAAACTAGTAAACATATTCCTGGACAAACATTAAAGACAACAGGTCACGCATTATGTGTTTTATTAACAATGATCAATACCTCAGCCTTCATACTGTGAGACTGGAAGAACACTGCCTCCTTGTGACCGCATCTGGGAAGAGACATGGTCAGGCACAATGTTAGTCGCTCAGTGTTACGTCTCATTTCACAATCAATCAAAGTCCAAAAGGATGGTAGTGTGCCTCAAGGACACATATGCTGGTGCACTTGCAGGAAAACCAAAACTGGAAAATCTCACAATGTTCCAGCCCACCTTGCCCATATAAATCTTTGGACAGCCAGAAACTAGTTGTCTACTACCTGCCCAGTTCAAGATGGAAAAGTGGTGAAGTAAATGTGCAGCTGGTGAAGAGAGTCAATCATCCAGCAAGGTAAAGATACAGTATTATTCTCAGAAAAAGGCAGATTAAAAAGGGCTAAATTCCCAGTAGCTATTTGGCCTAAATTTGTCAGGTGGTGAGAATGAGGACTTCAATGAGACACCAAGTTGGCTCTGTTTCTGATATGAGGGTAACTTGATTTGTCAGTACATCAGACATAAAGAATGATAGAAAAGCTTGTCGCAGTGAATTAGGTATCAATTTAAAGTCACTCAATGCAGATTGTAAGTCTGCCAAAGATGTTTTTCTCTGCTGAAATTCAACTATACTGAATGTTGCACCAAACTAACAACACAATAATTATTACCCTTAAAAACACAGATAAACAATTAGGAAACTCCAGAGAGAACGAGTGAGGTTGACTTATTATGGTAAAACTTACTTGGGACAGGGGTGGTCCTCTGTCCTCGGGAGTGTTGGATCCTGAGATACATCAGCGATGATTTGTGTCAACTCACTGGAAAAAAACAACAAAACAGAAGCAAGTTACTAGATGACTTTCCAACAATTAGCCCTCAGTGACTGACATTACACATGTAAAATGTGCAATGTAATGTTGTGTATTGTGGGCATTACAGAGGTGCCCTGTTACAAATGTTTAGCACAATTAAAATCAATGTGATTCTCTTTTACTGACTTTCGTATTATCCCATTAAATGCTGTACCTGAAAGTGTCTGGATAATGCATTTAACTTGATTTGTCAGTGACCAGAAAACAACCAGAATGAAAAGTGTTTAGCCTGTTTCTGAAAGACAGACAGGGCCCTGACTCCTGTGTACACTTAACACTACAGCTGGAGGTCAGCGACAAGATTTTCAGGGGGTGTCAAGTCTTTAAAGCAGGGATGAAACTGCATTGAGAACAGCAGTGTGACATATTGGTAAATTTCAAGCAAATCAAGACGTTGGTACTTTATGTGGCACTATGGTTTCTAGCAGGCCCTGATCGACAGCAGGAGTCAACAACGTCTCCCGCTGGGAAGTTCCGTCTCCTGGGTCTGGACACCGATATCGCCAGCACCTCACGCGGGAAGGGGCTCCGCTCAACAACAGGAGCTCCTGGATGTAGCAGTAACATTGCCACGATCACAACTACAGTCCTCATAGTGGAGCGTTCAGACGCATAACTATCGGTAAGCAGGGTAAGCGGAGCTTACGGGCCCGGACCAATCAGGGGCCCGCGTGACTGGAAGATATTGATTGACAGCCGGGGCCCCCTATCGCATTTGGCCACTGACCAAGCGAGAGTGATAACGGGTCAAATTCACTTCCTCGTTTCAGAGACCGTTCTCTTCACGTGTGTGACTCGAACATCTCACATTTACCAACAAAACGTACAACGAAAGACCGTGCAGAACATTTCAGACCGTCCTGCCAACCTGTAAACATTTTAACATCAATGTACGCGGTAACGTTTTTTCACTCTAAAGTCACTGAAAGCTGCTGCTGTTTACATCCTGTCTGATCTCTGCAGCGGGCGGGGCTGCTGAGTTCCTCCCGCGCGACACACACACACACACACACACACACACACACACACACACACACACACACACACACACACACGAGATGTACAGGATGACCTAAATTGAGGACAGCTACACTCTTTTTTTATTTTTATTTGATTCATTCAATAAATTATTACTTTTTGTCTTAAATCCACCAGCCATTTTCATATTATATCAACATTTGCAGCATCCTGAGCCTTTTTGGTAAAGTTCCTAGGTAATCTCAGCCCAGAGTAATTAATTAATAGTAATAATTATTATTCTCCACAACAACAAGTTTCCTTTTTTTTTTTAAAGAACTATACAAAAAACTTTTGTAACTTTGCAACTTTCACTGTCTTCTGCAACTTCATTGCAACAAACATATAAGACATCGCAACTTTTATTGCAAAATCAGGCATTTTGGGCCGCGTCAATCTAAAAAAAAGGCCACGAAATCCTGGAGGGACTGCCCTTGTGTGTTTTTTCATGTGTTATGGTGTGCATTCACCAGTGTTTTTTGTTGTTGTGGTGCGCGTAGGCTACTCCTGATTTTGTCAGTCATCTCATCTCTTATATGCTGTGTCTCTATGATCCTATCCTGTCCTATTGATGGTAGCCCACTCGTGGACATTGCGCCGTCATTACGTGCTGTAGTAGGGGGGCCCGCCTGATAATCCTGCTTAGGGGCCCGGTGTTGGCTTGTTACGCCACTGGGAGCGTTGTTGTGAAAGAAGGTCGCAAAAAGTCGGGGTCCCTTAAAGAGGAATGTGGGAATAATTGGAACCAGTACTGGTGAATGTGTTTGCCACTAGGTTTTCTCCAACTCTGGATGCAGACACGCTACGTGGCTATTTATCTAAGAAGTTGGAGAATGGAACAGTGACATGTCGAAAGATCGAGTCGGCCCGCAGCAGGTATGGCTCATTTCACATCACCGCTGAATGTAACAATGTTGCTGATATGTACGATCCAAAACTCTGGCCCGACAGGACTTATGTTCGCTGCTACTATAAGGCCCGTGGCTCCAAGGTCTTTGGTAATGGGGGAGTGCATTATTATTATTATTATTATAATAATGTACATGGGCTACGTGTTGGCCACAGTGAAACGGATACATCACGCCGTGTTGTTGTGGACAAATTGATGTAGAGATGTGACATTTTGTGTGTCCAGGAGACGTTCCTGGCTAAACAAGACCTGGAAGGACTAAATTCTATACAAAGGGACTTTCATGGGGCGGGTGAATCAACAACTGATCTAAGTGCTAAAGTTGTCTGGGGGAGAATTCCAGGGGGGGTTAGCCACGATGTGGAATAAAAAATATGACCAGTTGGTTAATGTTATAAGATTGGGAGTTGACTGGGGTATTGGGCTTGAGCTGTGTTGTAATGATAAGATAATAATTTTGAATGTCCATACGCCATATGAGTGCCTACAAAATGAGGATGAGTACCTCAGTAGATTGACATTTATCATGTCTTTTATTCAGGACAATTCTTCTACCTGCATCTACGTCGTTGGTGACATGAATGCTGATGTAACTGATGCCAACTCTTTATTTGGTAATCATTTAATGCACTTTTGTTCAGACAGTGGATTGATTTGATCTAGTAAGGTACTATTGCCAAATGATAGTTATACTTATATCAGCGAGGCCTGGCACTCTACTTCCTGACTAGACCACCGTGTTTGTACAGTGGATGCCCATGACTCCATCGATATGATAAAGATTGATTATGATCTCGCTACTACGGACCATATACCCTTTCTCATGGTGTTGAACACACGCAATTTACCGGTGTTGTTGCCTGTGAATAATGGCATTGATGTAGGGAAAATAAATTGGTCAAAATTGTCTAAGAAAGACCTTAATAAATATGTCAATCATTCTGATGCTTTGCTGGGTAATATTAAAGTGATGGTTCGGAGTAATTTCACCCTAGGCTGCTTTGCACCTTGACCTCGAGCCAAACCCCCCATAAGCTTTTTTCCCTCGTTATAACGTTGGTCGAGTTAGCGTTATCAGCTGGTTAGCTTAGTGCAGGCACTAATGGATCCACGTTTGTATCTCGTAAATTACCCCACTAATAATGACTGGAATGATACCAAACTTCTACAGTAGTACAAATAGTTTCTGTACTTATAAAACGAGGCATTATAAAGTTTGTAACTTCACCAGAAGTATATTTAAATAACACTTGCCTGACGGAAACTCCTCTCGGCTGCTATCGTGCGAGATCACGCACAGAGCACAACATCTATTGCTTTTAAACTGCAGCCGGGATATATACAACTGTGTGGCATCTTGTCCTATCGCCTCACACTGCAGTAGCTGCTTCTGCTGTTCACTCGCTTCTTGATTCTTCTTTACCAGTAGTCTCTTCCGGCAATAGATGCTGGTTTTTTAATTAGAATCTTGGTTTATTGGTACTCGCATCAAACAATGAGAGTGAGATGGGGGAATCTATTCCCTTCCAAGTGACCAATGGTGTTCGCCAGAACGGAATTCTGTCTCCTTTTGTTTTTAATATGCATATGAATGATTTGTCTTTGATTTTAAATGCATGTGATACAGGTTGTAGGGTTGGTGACTCACTAATTAATCACCTTATGCACGCAAATGATTTGGTCATTTTTAGCCCATATAGTGCTGGTCTTCAACAGCTGCTGAGAATATGCACACAGTATAGTGCTGACTTTGATATAAAATACAATGCTAAAAAGAGTAAGATCATGATTATCAGAAGTAGAGAAGACAGACAGTCAACCTTTCCTGACTTCTATCTGTCTGGCACTGCACTTAGGGTGTGCAGTAAGATTACATATTTGGGCCATATTATTGCAAATGACCTGTTTGATGACAAGGATATCTATAGGCAGCGTCGGAAGCTGTATGCTCAAGCGAACATGCTGTGTCGTAAGTTTAGCATGTGCTCTGTACCTGTGAAGATCTCACTCTTTAGAGCATATTGTACACCTTTGTATACTGCCTACCTGTGGTGTCGTTATAAGGAAGGCAGCATTAGAAAACTCATAGTGGCTTATAATGACAGCATGAGGCTGCTGCTGAGAGCTCCAAGAAGCTCCAGTGCAAGCCATATGTTTGTCAGTGTCGGGGTACCTACCTGCTCTGCTGTTTTACGTATAGATTTATGTGTAGGGTATCTGAGTCAGAAAATGACTTAATCGCTGTTTTGGCTAACCCTGTACGCAGTTCTGTCAGATTTTCTTCCGGCCTGTGGAACCATTGGAGAACATGTACATGAACTGTATGTTAGACACTGAACTAGGGCTGGGCGATATGGAGAAAATCAAATATCACGATATTTTTTACCAAATACCTCGACATCGATACTGCAGCGATATTGTAGTGTTGACTATTGGTGCTTTCATAAAATATTTACACAATGAGATTTTTGATAAATAATCATCAGTAATGTGAATATAATGACTAAGTGGGTAAAGGCAAATAATAGAACAGTTACAACAGTCAGGTAAGTTCAGAAAATGACATCACTTTACTGCAATGCAGCCTTTAAAACCAGGAAAAGACAACACTTATGCCATATCACGACATTACGATATCCAAAATCTAAGACGATATCTAGTCTCATATCACGATATTGATATAATATCGATATATTGCCCAGCTCTACACTGAACATTGTGGAAGGCTTTGTATTTTTTTTTCTTCTTCTATTTATGTTTTACTCTGTGTGTTTTTTATTGCGATATGGATCCCCTGGGTCTGAAATAAAGAATTATTATTTTACTTACTCAACCTCGTGGGTGATCTTGTTGACATAGATGCAGCTGTTGTCTGCCTCTTGTTGGTAGTCACAATTCCTGCACTGTGGGTTGAGTTCAATAAAAGGTCATTCAGCAACTTATTACAGGCATACAACGGACATTTAAGGTCACTGTTTTACTATATTACAACAAGCCATCCTTCTAAACTTTTAATGTTTAGCTCTGTAAGAGTTAATACCAACTACAACCTATCACAGGACAGGACTATGTTATGTCAATATAACCATCAGCATGATTGGAGTGATCCCTGTTTTCATCACTAATGCATTGCACTCCACAGACACAGATTTGACTGACTCAAATTGGTGCATGAGCCAACTTCGATAGCTAGGAAAACTAAAAATGGGAAAATCATTTAAAAGTTACTGATTGGGGCTTTTCTACAGGACCAGATAACGTTAATATTACTTACCGCATAAAGCAGGATACGGTTCTCCTTGTCTTCTTTGGGGTATAACATGTTGTTACTGAAAAACAAGGTCAGCTTTTATAGTGGGATACCGATATTTTCAATTCGTTTTGAAAATAAGACGTTACGTTAGCTATTGATTAAGACAGCGTTAGGTTAACATGCGTTTAGCTTTAACACGTAACGTTAGCTAACGTTAGATAGCTAGCTAACGTTAGCGTAGATTAACCTCTATTCGGCCACAAACTCACCATTCTTGACAAAACCGTATCCCAACAAATCCTGGTTCGTACGTTCCAGTTTCTAAATCCATTAGAAAAACTATATGTTAAAGCAAACCTAATAAATAATAAGTGCGATTCACGTATTCTACCGCCTCTATGGCTTCCTTACGCTCGTTTGAAAACAGACCGTCTTCTTCTTCTTCTGGCTTTCCGGCAGACTAGAAGCCTTGCGGCAAATTGCTGCCTCTCACAGGACAGTTTAAGTAACATTCTAAAGTATTGTCAAATTCAGTGGAGTAGTCCTGTTGCGGCTTCCACTATCTCAAATTGATATTCAGGGGGGATTTAGTAACTGTTCTGAATTCCCATGTGACAGCGCTGTGAACAACTGTTCTCTTTCATTTTTGTATTGAAGACAGTCCAAAAGTACATGTTGAACAGTTTGTTTCTGTTTGCAGGGTCCACAAAGTCCATCCTCATGCTTTTTTATTTATTTATTTATTAGGGACCATGTACCAATGTACAATTGTAAACATACATGTTACCATTTGATGCATTGTACCAGAGTTAGTCACAGGCTAATTTACATCTGCAGTCCCCTGGCAGGACACAATAAAACACACACACACACACACACACACACACACACACACACACACACACACACACACACACACACACACACACACACACACACACACACAAATATACATACAAGTATGCTTGCCCATCTTTGCTAGATCCCATGCAAGTCCACAATGCCCTCAGTGATGATGAGTCTCAGCCATGTCATTATTACGGAGTGTCTTCTTTCTTTGCCCAAATAGCACTGCTATCCCCAGTTGCTTCCTATCAGAGTTTTTAATACTGAGGCCGAATCGGAACATATGACCGCTCTCCTTGGCAGCACTTCCTCCACCCACTGTAGTGCCCAAATTATAGCTATTAGCTCTGTTGTATAAACCGATACCCCCTCAGACAGTCGTTTAAGCTGTACAATTTCAAGTTGAGGAATATAAAAAGCAAAGCCAGACTTCCCAGTTTGTGGATCTTGAGATCCATCTGTGTAAATGTCTCCCAATGCTTACCCAGCCTTCGTTTAACCAACCCCAGGATATAAGCTACTTTCAAGATGTTTTATATTTTCCAATATACTGAATCTATTTCTGGGGTGGGCAGCATCCATGGAGGTATAACTGCCCAGTACACTTGCAGGGCCACACCTGCCTCTCCTAGTCCCAGTTTCTCCACCTTTTTGCTGATGTTAAACAAAAAACATGGAGCTAGGAAGAGTTCCCTCTTGCCATATGTAATTTATCAAAGACAGAATTTCCTCCAACATCAGATCACTCAAATTATGAACAAACTCATAGCTAATACCATCCTTTCCTGGAGCTGTTGGTCTCCCTTTTCTTATTGCTCTGTGCAATTCTTCTAGTGAGAAAAATACATTACAAATATCAGAATTATCTTCATTTACCTCCAGTTTAAATCTGTTCAGCTCTAATGTCTCATTTCCTTTCCTTATACCTTCCTCACCAATGTTAGCTCCACTGTGAACAGCTTTAAATTTATTTTCACACAGTTTAGCTTTATCCAAATCACTTGTAGCAAACACGCCCTCCTCCTCTAACATTGGCATTTTCTTTTTCCTAATAATTCCTGACATATGATGCACTGCCCACCATATTTCCGTTACTGACGTCTCTACCCCTAGTTTCCCACAGTATTTCCTCCAGCACTATTTTTTGCAATCTTGATCACTCTTCTTGCCTTAGCCCTGAACATTTTGCATTCTATTGCATTATTCTCTGTTGGGCACCTTCTTATTCTCTGTAAGCACATTCTTATCACTCACTATCACATGCCCGATTCCACCATGGGACACTCACTTTCGCTTTATGGTTTTTCTTTAAAGGGATGCATTCATATGCTCTACCTAATATCACTGAACATAAACTGTTGTTCCACTCATCTATTGGTCCCTCCCCATTTACACTATCAAGGCCACTATCACATCTGCTAGAGAATTTCCCCAGTCTGCCTTGTTATAATTAAAATATTCTGGTATTTTAATAATAATTAGAAATAATCAAAATAATATTAGTAATATCCTTCTGTTGTAACTGAAAAATCATTATACTGTTCTAACTGAGTTTATCTGGCCTATTGGTGTGATAGAGCGAGACTACTTTCTTTCCATTCTTGAATATAGCGCACTGTCCAGATCCATATACTGTGATGTGCACCATAGAGTGCTAGAGGCCATCCAGGGGCAGGTGAAGATGCCTGTGTCAGGACTGTAGCCTCCTCCCTCGTTGACCAGGACAGTGGAAAACTTCCGGACTCCAGGTTGTTTTGGGTAGCAATAGTCCAAAACATATTTCCAGAGCTTTTTCACAAGATTTGATTGCAAATTCTGATGCAAATATAACACATTTGTACATACAACAAAGAGACCCTTGCCTGTTGCTGCTTAGCAGAAGAGTGTTTTCAGCTGAGTACCAGGTAAACACAAGTAAGGTGGTTTTGCGGTGTTACCTGCGGATGCAACAAAGGTTATGCAAAGATTCAGATTCCTTAAATAAGCTGTGATAATAAAACATTTTTAGAGCCTGACAAACATTTGTCATAGTGTTTTCCTGGCAGTTTAGTGCATTCATAAAGTAACAGTTAACAACACAATATTTATGTTGTTGGTATGACATTGAGGAAGGAAGTGACACTGGTAGAACAAACATGTTACAACAACATCAGAATCTCACATGCAGTTCAAAGTCTGTGCAGCAGAAATGACAACAGAAGATACATATAAATACTGTCCAGTGATGAAGGTTTTCGTACAGCATTGAGTAACTGGTTAATAGTGAAGAAGACACTTTGCACTGACAGATAGGTTATCAAGCTTCTTTATCTGTCAAATTCTTTAAATTATTGTTAACTAAGTAATAACAAGAGTTGCTTGTCTGCACTATTATAGACTTCCTGTTTGCAAAGGTGGAGTTTAGTGATGGTATTCAGAATATTACATTTCAAATAGCTGGATTTTGTATGTGAGCAAATTCATAGTATTGACCATGATTTATGTTAAATATCTAAACTGGATTTTAAAATTTATTTAAATTGATTTGAATCTTCAATCTACACTGCTAAAACAAATGGCAGGATAGAATTAGTAGTTAGCAGAGATAATTAGTGAGTAAACCGAAGCCAGAGGGGAGATTAAGAGCAGCATTGAGAAACAAACTGATAATCAGTTGTAGTGCCTCTGCCTCTCTACTGTTGTCCCAGCTCCATATTAAAAACAAATGTTTCAAAATGTTCTTGTCAAGTAAGCTGGTGTTCAAAAACAGGTATTGTTGGTTTTCAGTCATAACAAGCATAAAGTTGTGAGATTACTGATTTGCATTCTGCAGTATTGTGGTGGAGGATACGTGTACACATAACACTTAAACCAACTCTTGGAGTTATAATCTACTGAAATCAGAGCTCAAACTTGGTGGAAAATACAACAAGTGATGAGTGGTGTTTGACAGATTACATATTGTGCATATATTGTATTGTATACATGATAAGAAAAAAATGGTCTTACCTTTGATCTGTGCATGCCTGAGGCAAAGGAGGCTCCCATGAATAATAATCTATACTGTTTTTTTTAAACTGTTTTAACATTGAAATTAACAAATAATGATTATATACTATACTATACTATACTCTCCAAAACTTTGAATGTTGTGCATTGTTCTGTTTTTTTGTCTATAATAAGTTATTGATAATGTGATTCTTAATGAAAGCTGCATTTGACTAAATTGATGTATTTTTACATTTAAATATGTGGGCATTTGTGGGCATATTATTTGGAAGATGCTTTCAGAATTTTCTTCACTTCTGCAGGAGCAGGACACCCTTCATGTTGTTCCTTGTCCATTATATTGTATAGCCTACTGACTTAGCCTACACAGGGGATTACACACTGCTGCTAGCAATGCTCTGTCTGTTTAGCAACAGTTGGAGCCTGTATATATATATATATCCCCTCCCCACCCCCGAGCCCTTGATCCCTGGGCTAATTCCATGAATCCCCCAAATCTAAATCCACTGATGGAGCAACGGCACACAAAGTTGGAAACACACAGAGAGAGAGAAAGAGAGAGAGAGAGAGAGAGAGAGAGAGAGAGAGAGAGAGAGAGAGAGAGAGAGAGAGAGAGAGAGAGAGAGAGAGAGAGGCATGGTGGACAAACAGACAGGATGGGGAAGATAGACTGGAGCTCATATCAAAACGTGCAAAACTTCTCCTTGTCCATATTAGGAGCAGTTATGCTCCTCCTCAGTCAATTTATCTTCCATCAATAGTGGGGCCATATGCCATCTGTGTGCCTTTTATGTTTCTTTACAGATGCACTAGCGACCCAGTGTGCCAACTCATCAGAGGGGACTGTCAAGCTTGGCTGACGTCACCCATCCCGCCTCTGTAATCGAAAGAGACGTTAATCCTGTTCTTCTCCAAAGCCTGCAGCCTGGCAGTGGGGTGGGACAGGGAGGGACATTGAGAGAGACATGAGGAAGGAAGTTGGATACGGGGGACAAGGGAACGCATGTAGGCTTTGGGCTAACAGACAGACTCAGCACAGACCTGGACAAGTGAGACAGGTTCTGTCCTAACTGACAAAGGAATCCAGGCACACATCCACCTCCTGATCCTCTGCTTAACACCTGGGACACCTAAAGGTTTGGGAACCCCCCCATCCAGGCTTCGCCCTGGAGGCCAAAAGCCTCGCTGAGGGCTCTGCGGAGGGGGAATGCTGTGAGAGCTGCTCACCTCCTCCTGCACCCCTTCTTGTGTCCCCTGTGCTCATTGTGGAGGAGCCGGGCTTCACCACTGTGAGGCTGTGCCAAGATGAAGAAGACATCTGTCTGACAGCAAGTGAGGGGTAAGAGGCTGCTAAAGTTTATGTGTGTGTGTGTGTGTGTGTGTGTGTGTGTGTGTGTATTTAATGCACAAATATAATTTATACTAGCAAGAACTATAGGTGTTTCCCAGGCTGAGTTCCCCTTCATGTACTCAACATGCCCCTAAACAGGTGTATGGTATGGTATGGTCTGGTATGAATCTTCTCTGGTGTGTGGAACTCAGTAGATTCAAGAGAAGATCAGGCAAAGTCAAACAGAAAGTTGGGATGAGTTTAAATCAGCCAACGTATGAGACTCCCCATCAATGTTTTTCACATGTTTGAATTGTAGACGTTCACTTTAGCAACTCTCACTTTATGGTTGATTAAGAAGCTGTTCTTGAGCTTTCAAGCCTAATAAATGGTGCAACAAGAGTTTTCTTTAATCCTGGGCATATTTTTAAATGATATAACAGTTCAGGCTCTGATGACGTTTAAAATAGTTAAAACAGTAAACCCTCATGGCCTGATGCACTGGGACCTCAGAATTTCTTCAGCTTATCTCATTCATTGCATAAGAACACCATTTTGCAAGATCCCTTTAAAGGAATGCCAGTTTGTGGTCCATTTATCTCACCATTTCACTCATTTGTATGAATGGACAAGAAAGTGAAGGTAGAAATACAAAACGTCCAGTAGTTTATATAATACTAAAGTAAGAAAGTGATAAGCTAATTTTATTTGTGAAAAAGAAATCCTTACAACTTCGTTTGCTAGTTTATTAGCACATTTTTCAGTTCTGCCACAGTTTCCTCTTTCTGGTCACACTAATCTTAGTGTAAACTTGGTTTGGCACTTAGAAGCATCTCAATTTAGATAAGTATTTCACTGATCATCTGGTTTGTGGTCATTACAACACAAACAGCTTAGCCTGACACAGTTGTCAGCAACTTAATATCAGAAATTTAATTGTAGGGCTACGCACATTGACAAGTGGGTCAAAAATGATAGCATCCTCCAAAAGCTGATCCTATTTAGGTAAGAACAGGGCGTCCTCGTTTTGACATTTGTGCAAATTGGCTTAGTGTTTCTTCATTTGTCCTATTATGAGAGAGATAGAGAGAGAGAGAGAGAGAGAAACTTGAAATTCTCAATTGTTGAAAGTACTTACTGTATAACTTAACCTAAAGCTTATTGTATGCTGCTCAAACTGGCTATCTCAGAGAAGACATTTACATCGGATTGTAGATGGCCTCTGTTATGGCAGACAAAATTGTGTACCTGCATGTATCCAAAATAAAGAATGAACTATAAATAGGTAGTGTACTGTACATCTAGAGTTCACGATGATAATACTAAACATGCGGATGTTTATCAGATGTAAATTCACCATGTTCATCATCTGAGTTTAGTGTGTTAGCATACCAATATTCGCTTATTAGCATTCATTTAATCTTGTGATATCATAGACTTTTCCAACCCCACGTATGTTACACATTTTGCATAATTCTCTGAAGAGCAAAATAATCTCTTCATAATATTGAGCAGCTGTGAGAATTAAAAGCAAAAACAAACTATTACTACTACTACTACTATACTAGGCCGTATACATACTTGCATGTAAGGAATCAGCTGTATATCTAGGCCTTTTTCTGTGTGATATCCTGCTGTTTGCCACCAAAATATCTCAGTACATTTCCAGGAAGAATTCACAAGCACTTTCAAAATAGTTTGATTACCTCCTTAGTATGATGTAAAATGTGACTCATGCTGCTCTTAGCAAAACCGAAAAGTACCCGACACAGGGTCTAAAAACTTGAGATTACATCTGTCTTTCAACTGAAATTTCATTAAAGAGTAAGCTTAAAGAGATTTAACAGATTTTGTCATTACACCAGGCCTCCGAAAGACAACAAACCATGATTGGTACTTATGGAGAGAGGACAGACACTGAGACACAGTGAGAAAAAGAGAGAGGGATAAAAAGAGTATTCGGACAGATCCTCAGTCCCTCTTAATCCGCCGTCGGCTTTTCTGGAGACCATAAACAGATTGACGTTGGATGTGGACACAGGCTCGTGCATGTAACTGAGGTCACAGGATCAGGGCTTGGCTAAAAGAAAACACAGGTGACTTTGGTGTTTTTCATACCAAATGGTGTGAATAGTGGCTGAGAGATGACACAGAGGACTTCAAAAGCTTTGGCTTCTAAGGTTCACTGCCCTTTATCAGAGCTGACAGAGCCAAAACATTTGGCACGTCAGGAAATTAAAATATCAGTGCCAGAGGACATAATCCATTTTGATATCAAACCCTATTTGCACTAATCTGAAGTATGTTTTATGTGTCGGGAGACTCACACACATAATTTATATAGTCAGACCAGCTTTGGCCAATGACATGTAGGACAGAAAATCTCTGACCAATCAAAATCCTGGGACCCTGGATACTGTGATACTAGTGTAATTCAGCTATGACACTGTGACACCATGTTATTTCAAAGAAAACCGGATGGAGTGATTTCATCCAGTGCCGCTGCCAGTCTATCTGTGGACCTCTGCTGTGCTGTGGGAGGCTTATAGACAAGTCGGATAGACACGTAAGAGTGAGAGTAATGAGGCCATGTAAGCATTCAGTAGGCTGAATTTCCTTTGGTAGTTTTCCATCTAGTTAGCTTTTCTGGTGTTTGTTGTATTGTTCTCTGCGTGGCAAACATCATTCATCTGACATACAAAGATATATGTATGTGCAAATACTATTTGGTGTAGAAGATGTTAGTGGTTTTGTTGGAAAGGTAAGTTTCAGACAAGGTCGATTAGACAGGCATATGATCCGTGATAGAATCAATGGAATATCCAAATCTATGGGGGAAACTATGTTTCTAAAAAAACAAAATACTTACCAAAGCAGGCTTCAGATTAAAAAAAAGAAGAGATTGCTGAAAATGGCACTTGTTCCTTTACAGTGTGTGTTTGTTTTATAGTCTCCGTTCTAGTCTCATTATAGCTTTGTTTCCTCTGCAGATACATGGAGGAGATGAGTGGAGATCCAAACTGTGAAGACATGCAAAGGAAGGACCAACGATTGCCATTCCAGGTATGGTCCATTATCATACTGTGAACAGACTTGTTTAAATAAGTGTTGCAACACAATAAATCAGATCAAAATTAACCTTAACCCTAACCAAGATCAATTTCATGTTACCTTACGTTTTATGTTATGTTTATTATATTAAAAGAGGTTTGTCAGAAAATGCTAGACAGTGGTGACACAAATGCTGATAAAAACATGGATTAAAAAACATGAGACACACAAAATCAACGGTCCAGACATTGCATAGTTCTGGGTGTGTGTGTGTGTGAGAGAGAGAGAGAGAGAGAGAGAGAGAGAGAGAGAGAGAGAGAGAGAGAAATCTGTAGGATTAGTCAACGTGAGAGCGGTCAAATCTGGACAATATACCTGATTTCAAAACTATTAAAACAATTGCAGATTTCTAGATTATATAGAACACTGACGTTTTTTGCTGTAAATTAAACAACTTACTTTCAGTATGACATTTCTGCCCCATTTTCTTGATGTGATCTTCATTTTCTCCCAGATCTTTCCTGATCCTGTTGAGGTTGTCCTGGGCCCAGAGACCACTTTGAACTGCCTGGACCACGACCATGCGAAGGAGCGTCTACCCTCCATTGTTGTGGAGCCCACAGAGCTGAGTGAGGTGGAGAGCGGAGAGCTGCGCTGGCCTCCGGAGAATATGGACATGGAGGAAGACGAGGAGGACCTGTTCCTGGAGCAGTGCATCCCCCCAGCCAATATCGCAGACTGGGGAGAAGAGGAGGAAGAAGAGAAGGAGACATTAGTTATACTGAACCAACAGCAAGGCTTGACACTCATTGGTGAGTTGGACGTGTTATCAAACTCTTTGCTTTACACTCCCTCTTATGACTAAAACATATATTTTTAAACATCCTTATGCTTTGCTTGGA
This sequence comes from Sander vitreus, assembly GCF_031162955.1. NCBI lineage: Eukaryota > Metazoa > Chordata > Actinopteri > Perciformes > Percidae > Sander > Sander vitreus. The sequence continues at coordinate 22,562,342 of NC_135857.1, forward strand.
TGGCTTTAGTTTGGTAGAACATTTTCAAAGGCACTTGCCTTTAGAAGAAATCATGAATATAGAAAACTTCACATGTAACCAGCCCCACTAAAAATACATTTTCAATAAAAAAAACGATGAGCACAGTGGATTATCACAGAGTCAGCACTTGTATGTCACCACGCTTCTCTAATTTTGGTGTCAAATGTGTGTGTGTGTGTGTGTGTGTGTGTGTGTGTGTGTGTGTGTGTGTGTGTGTGTGTGTGTGTGTGTGTGTGTGTGTGGGAGTGAACTACTACCCAGACCAGATGCAGCTGACAAACCCATATTGCATTGCCACCACAAACCAAATAACTACTGTAGCACTGTATTACAGTATCATCACACAGAGTCAGCATTTCCAGAATGCCTTGTTTCTCTTTAAGTTTGGGTAGAAAAGTGTGTGTGTCATATTACATTATAGTATTATATTAATGTCCAATAAATATCCACTGGGAAACACCCAAGCAACAACCCTAAAAACAAACCAAAACACCTTAATAGCCATTAGTCTTATAGCCTTAGCCTTAGTCTTACTGGAGTCTTTTAGTAACCACATACGTACTCCAACTACCGCTTTCTAAATGTAAGCAACAGCCTAGAAAATTGTCATCAATAATGTTAGTAATGTTGCATAGCATGGGCGATTTTAGACCCTTTTTAGGGAGGCTCAAGCCCCCCTAAATTTCATCTCAGCCCCCCTATAAATGATAATACTATAATACTTTTTTTAATCAATTGTTGTGCTTCAAGTTAGAGTTTGCGAACTTGTCTGTTAGTGACAGAATACAAACAATTACAGGTTCAAAGGGCTTGAAACAGGTTTAATAGCCAATAGCCAATGCTATGCACCTGTAACCCAGTCAAGGAAAAGGTCAACAGAAACGTAGTGTTGGCCAATCGGAGGTGGTTGTGCCAGACTCCCGCCTTTGGCTGAATCTCTATCTAATCTGTCAGAGGGAGAGCAGGAGTGCGGTTGTGAAGTTTACTGTTGGTAGTCCCCAGAGAAGAAGTTGGTCATTTCATGGCGAAGATTAGAACTCAAATTGAAATTTAAGCAACTAAAATTGATGAATGTTAGAACATTGTGTCAAATTGTTTGTTATTACTGTTGCTTATAAAGTTACAGGTTTAGTTCCATCATAGTGATAATAGTGTCAAAAAACGTTATCTGACGTTGTTGTTCAGTAGCTAGCTCAGAGATTATCGGCTAATGAAATTACTGATTTAGCAAGGAGTGTCACATTCTTATTAGGGGCTGAGCCCCCCTAAAGGTCTGATCCTAGAATAGCCCCTGTAGCATAGCCAACAAGCACATCTAGATTTAAAGGAAAAAGTCACTATTTTGATGTATTAAATACTTGGGTTGCTTAGGAAAGAAAACCACATTCAAAGGAAGAAATTCTAAATCTGCTATTCACTAAGACTCTACGAGCTATTCTTTGTTGCCTTTATTTTGAAAAATACACTTATATTACATCTACAATAAAAGAGAAAAAACATCATGCTGACTTTTCGTTCCAGTTTACATGTTTCAGGAATACATTCGGGAATTGGGGTGACTGTGGATCTGCATGGGAGTTATTGTTAAGAATGCTAATTGTACACTATATTGTGCAATGTATATTAAATGCCAAAAGTTTGATGCTTTAATTTTTCCTACAGACCTTCAGTCAGATGCATTTAGAGATGACACCCCAACCCTTCCACCGAGCAGCGCTCCGGCCTTCAACTGACTTAACCTCAGAGAACTCTGCACCTCTGACGTCCTAGTGAGGAAGCATCCTGATATTAAGTATGTCGAAGCATAGAAACTGGGGAGTTTGTGACAGATGATGCAAACAGTGAACTGAAAGCCAATGTTGATGAAGAGGAAACACAAGTTTAAAAAAAATGTTTTAGAAGTCAAACACTGATAAAAGCTCTACATGCCAAATGTGACATTTATATTCACATTTAGATCAATGTGTACAAGAAGAGCCATATACGGACATGCATGTACGCATACAGGACAGCGACACAAATACACACATTCTCAGACGCAAAAAAAAAAAAAAACAGTCGGCTTGCTGACATTGGTGACAGAGATTTGAGCAACATGGTGTCTTTGCTGTATTTTTTAACATTTAGGGAAACTTTTGCTGACATCGTGACTTTGTGTTTCATTTCCCTTGTTTTCAAATTTGTAAGGGCTCATTGATGTCATACAGCCAAAAGAGAACATCCTGCTATGGCAACACATTTTCTTTTCTTTGTGCTTTGTTCATTTTCTATACTTAATCTCTGTCTCTGGTACAGATAACAGCCTGTATCTTATTAAACATATTTCTCATAGATCATCATTTTGACCCCACAGGTGGCTTTTGAGGACATTTAGCTGGTTTTAGCTTTTCAGTATGAACAGTATTTATTAAAGCGCTGTAAAATACGTTGGCTCTTCTCTGAAGCCACTTGCTGTTTATCTCTGTCATGAATCTGTGGAGCATTGTAAGATGTGATAAAACAACGGATTTTATTGAACACATCCAATGGTTATATTATTTATTACTAATAAAGCAGCAATACTGTATCTCAAGTTGGATGTCTCATCATGCAATGTTGTGATCTTAAAATCAGCATTTTCCACAGGGTTATACAAATCACTGGTCAGAGGCTTTTTCTCACAGGATTTGTTGTCAGGCATGTAGAAACAAAAAAAGGAAGGCAGCTCAATATAGTTGATTACAATAGTTCAGACACCATTGAGTTCTAATTGTAACTGTCTAATAAAAGTCTCATTTGTGTGTAGGCTGATCTATGAATTACTTGTATATATGGATAACACAATAAGTTGTGTTAAAATGATTATTATAAATTTGACAATAAAGTATTTTGTCCCACTAATGCAGGGGATTGTTTTTGGCTGCTGAGGGTTTATATCAGGTGTTTAACATTTAGGAAATGCTACCTAATAAATTCACTGTTCTAGAATCTAAATTACAAAACCATCTACAAGCTCTGACAGACTGAATAATGTTTGCTTTTGTTTCATGCAAATGTTTTACTAGATTTGTTCTTTCTTCTAAAGTGTCAAAAGTCTCTTTGGAGTGTTCACATACGGTATGTGCAACAAATACTGACAAATAGGTCTGAGTTCTTTTAGAGGGCTGAAATGTGTGAAAACGCTCTTTGTCTTACTTCATATCTTTAGTCTAGATAGGGATATTGTGCAAGTGTGTGTGTGTGTGTGTGTGTGTGTGTGTGTGTGTGTGTGTGTGTGTGTGTGTGTGTGTGTGTGTGTGTGTAAGGTGAGAGGAGTATGCAGTAGAGGGTATTTAAACACACTTAAAAGCAGAACAGCTCCATAACTTCCAGTGAGCAGTGTGGGAGCAACAGTCCTTTGAAACCGTAAGTTGCAAAATCTAATTTTAAGTTTTAAATGTTAGTTTTTGGAAACTAAGATATTTTACATAGGCTATTTATAAGACAACTCTGCTTTATTCAGGTTACATTCTTTTCATCTGTTATTGACAGTGTTGGCTAATTTATGGACTTAGCCTAACTATAGTTTCACACATAATTAGTATTACAGTAATTGTTGTTCAACATTAAACATTTGTTTTACACCAAATTAATCTATAATCCATCTATTTATAATGTTAATTTCAGCATGATAAATCAAGTTATAATGTTGTAATATGTAACAACTTTTCCATTTACAGCTTTAACCAGCCATGGGTGACTATGGGGACTATGAAGTGAATTTGAATACAACCAATTCAAATGACTACGATAATTATACACTGCCTGTGTTTCCTGAAATTTTGGCCCCTACAATTCAACCGATCCAGATCGCGGCTCTGGTCTTCTACGGCATTGTGGTCCTGTTGGGTGTCCCCGGAAATGCTCTGGTGGTGTGGGTAACAGGGTTCTACATGCCGCGCTCTGCCACCTCCCTCTGGTTCCTGAACCTCGCGCTGGCTGATCTTCTGTGCTGCCTCTCCCTCCCTCTGCTCATGGTCCCTATAGCCCATGATGACCACTGGCACTTTGGCTCGCTGGCCTGCACATTAGTCAAAGGCCTGTTTTACCTGGTGATGTACTGCAGTGTCCTGCAACTGGTTTTGATCAGTGTGGATCGCTGGATGCTGGTCAGTAGACCCGTCTGGTGTCAGAACAACAGGCGGCCTAAGCAGGCTGTCTGCGTGTGTGTTGCTGTCTGGTGCCTGGCCCTGATAGGCAGCATTCCCCAGTTTGTTTACACCAAGGAGATCAAAGCAGGTGAAGACAAGCGAGAGTGCCTGACAGTGTACACTCCACTCAGTGCCTGGCTCGTCACAACCTACCGCTTCCTGCTGGGATTCTTCCTCCCTTTCCTGGTGATTGTTGTGTGTCACTTGATGGTGTACAGGAGAACACAGAGCGGACTGATGCGTGCTCGGACCCGCTCCAAGCGCACACTGAGGGTCATCCTTGCTGTGGTGCTGAGCTTCTTCCTCTGCTGGCTCCCACTACACATTGTGGACTTTCTCTCATTGACGGTCCCTCGGAAATCCACTCACAGTCCCAAACTTTACCTGGCACAGGTTTTAGCACTCTGTTTGGCATATTTCAACAGTTGCCTGAACCCGCTGCTCTATGTGTGCCTGGGCCGGGGCTTCAAAGAGAGCATGAACCGCTCAGTGCGCAGCATGCTCCAGTTCATCAGCGAGGACCCTACGACCAAGATGAGCATCACTATTAACGACACAAAGAGTTCGAGCAACGGGAATGAGACAACTAAAAATGTGATGGTGTAGCCTATTGAGTTTGATACAACGTGTGTAGTACACACTGGTCAAATAAACTGAAGAAGAACAAACTTCAACATTTGAAAGTGTGAACAGCAACCTCTGCTGTTTTTATATAATTTTATATTATATTTTGAGAAGGATTTTTGCTGATGCAGCTGAAAAACATATGCAAAGATGTTATCCTGACTGCCTCAGGAATGAAAATCAGGAACTGTTTTTTTCTAAATGATTTGCCAAACTGCAATATTTCCTGTGAACATTCATGTCTAATGCTGTTGCAACTGCTCCCACTTCTGTTTTTTGCTCTTACGCAAGGATGATCATCTTAGACTGTTTATAGGCATATTGTCCTTAATAGGAATGTAGAAATGGCCTGAGTCTGTATAACTCTCAGTTGTAATTCAAGTTTATTGTCAGAAATATAATTTTATATTAATAAATAAGAATTTATTTTATACCTGTAAGACACAGCGATGTCCTCTTGTGTAACAGTACTATGCATAGACCACAGGAGGGAGCTACACTCTAAATCGCTGATGTTCAGTGGCCAAGGTGCAGATGCATGTAGCTTCTGGGCTGAAACCCATTGGTTTAGTGTGTCAGACCCTAAAGACAAAAGAGACAATTTAGGGATGTTTGTAAGTTGGTCAAATACTTTCAGTTCAAACAAATGCCCCTCTTTGCATGTCTACAGAAGTCTATGAAATGTAAATTCATTAGCATTTTTTACTATTTGCCTAATTTATGATTTATGATGCTTTAGATGGATCTTGTTGTACCAGGGCAATTTAAGATTAAATAAAACAATAACAATGTACCAAAATTAGGAGCAAAATTGCTTTTATTTACAAACTACATTCATTCCAAACAAGGCCACATTATGGTATATACAAAAGCATACATATTTACAAGAGTGTCCAAGTCTGAGTCCCTATGTTTCAATGAATCTGTGCACTTATACATACTGTATGTGCATGCATGTATGTACACTGGTACCTCACTATGGCCTCTACTAAACCCATTCCTGACTCACAGACCTGTTGATGCTCATTGGTCCCTATAGTTTACAAAGAGGCAGCGCTGAGTATAATAAATGATACAGATAAAGGGATATTCCCTGCTCAGAGATTTACAATTAGCTCATGAATCTTTAGACTGTACTAAGAAAACCAAATGTAAACATAGGTCTGTACTAGAGGCTTTTTTTATAGGATGATGGCTAACTGCAGAAAAAATCCTTGCTCTTAAGCGTCAAGTCTTACCACACTAAAGTAATGCTTTAGTAATGCTTTATTTTATTGACATGTAGTTTTAAAAATAATATCCTAATAATTTCAAAAATAATTTCCAAGAAGTTTCGTGGAAAGAACTGTGTAAGTTGGTACTGATTGGGGGGTAAATAGAGACAGTGTTCAAATGGTACACTCCAGTTAATTCCAAGTAACCAAGCAAGGCTTTTATTAAGTGCAGAGCAGGTCAGCTAACCATGCAAAATGTGAAAAACATTTTGAGCATACAATTTCAAATAATAAATACAATTTCTAGGAATATTGAATTGGGTTTAAATTGAGCTGTTCTCTCTGATTAGTAACAAATTACACAGTTCTCTCCAGGACACTTTCTAGGAAATTAGTGAAAAAGTTTGGACCCGTCAAATTTCTTAGAAAAGTCAGTGCCACAAAACACTTTCTAGATTTTTGGTGTTTAGCAAGACTTGAAGCTTTTTACTATGTACCTATTAGTCATGCAGAATTGTATTTGGCCCACTCTACACTGTAGGAATTAATTAACCAGAAAGCTATGATAATGTATGATAACTATATGGCCAACAGACATCAAGAAGAAACTGGCAGCATATTCAGTCACTTGTCCATGTCCATGTCAACACAGTGTAACTTACAATAATGGGGATGATTAAAAATCTGCTAGAGATCATCTGGTTGAATTATTTTGTAGCTGAGAACCCTCAGACACTAGACTAATGGGCATTATCCTGCTCTAATTGATTATAATTGGTGTGATGCAAAACGTCTCTCACTAAGAACATACTGTACTGTAATTAGAGGTAGGTAGAGTGTAAATACTGGATTGGTTAGATAACATTTGATAGGTGACCAAAAGTAGCAGCCACAGTGTTGCTCTGACAATTGCTGTGCAACACAGTACAGGTTATGGGATTAAAACAGGTTTGAGCATTTCCTCAAACAGTAGTCATGACTTTAAGGGACCCTGAGCGGAATCTGAGAATCTTCTTTTTGAGAGCATGGGAGGCTTTGATCTTGACAAACGCTTTTGGTTGAGAGGGGGCATTGGCAGTGGCCTGTGGTGAAGGTGAGGATGAGGAGGAGGTAGAAGCAAGACGTGGGGGCAGCTGCTGGGGCCACACAAGCCCCCCACTCCCATCTGAGTCACTGGACAGTGAGCTGGAGGCCGGGGAATACACCTCGCTCATGCTGGACTCGGACTCTGCGGGGGCGGCACCAGCATAGCCCTCTTCTCCCTGACAGAGAGGTGCTCTCTCCTGGAAGTCTGGGTGCCAACGCGGGGTGTGCTGCTGCTGCTGCTGCTGCTGCTGCTGCTGCTGCTGCTGGTAGTTCTGGGGTTGGGAATGGGAACAAAAAGGACCATGGCGAACTTTTCGAGGGCGTCTATGTGACTGCCCTGCTATGGTCTCCCCTTCGTCCTGGCTGAGCTCTAGGTTGGAGCACCAATGTCGGCTCTCTTTGTGGCTGTTGTGGCCAATCTGCGGTTCATTGACTTGGCTTTGGTTCTGAGCAAGATCCCCTCTGCCTTGGTGCCTCTCGCTGGTGCTGTACCTGCGCTCAGGCAGCACTCGCTGGCCAAGGAGGCTGTTTTCAGACTGGGATCGACTGGTTTTACTGCTTGATTTCTTGGTTCTCTGCCGCTCACTGTGGCTCTTCTTAGAAGTTCTGGACTTGGAGTTCTGGTGGTCAGGAGAGGTGACAGCTCGGGTTGGTTTAGGCTGCTCTGAGTTGTAGTGTCTGGGGGAACGCACAGGGGCATGGAAGGCCTGTCCAGGAATATACTGAGCACTTACTAAATTGTTTTTGTGATGAATAGCGAGATGTGGATGTAAGTAATGCTGGGGGGATGGGGGCTCACAACAAAGGTCAAGAGCCTCAACACCACAGTTGGGGTCTAGGGAGGGCAGAGGTGATGGTAGTCTGTCTGCCAAGGAGTGCGGCCTGGACTGGGGGTAGGGCAGGGCAAGATAACAGTCCTCCTCCAAAGATGGGGCCTCTCTTCCACAGGCCTCCCCCTCTAAGAGGTCACAACCCCAGCCCTGGCTATTAGGGTTTGCTGAAAGGTCAACATGGGGCTGGAGGTGGGGGTCTATAAAGCGTTGCTCTGTGGTAAGAGACTGGGTTCTCCTGTGGAGGGAGCTGTGTCCAGAGGCACTGCAATATGGGGGGTCGGGGTTCAGTGTGGTGCGAGGCTGACAGGGCCGTGGTGCTAGGGTATGACGCTGGATGAGACTTAGGATGTAACCCTCTACCCTCAAGGCCTGCTGGTAGTCCTCCTCTGTGACCTGATACTCTGCAGGTTGCTGCTGCCAGGGTTGGTTGGCTCCGCTGGGGTCCCACTGCCAGGAGTCCACTGCGGCACCCTCTTCAGCAATGCCCTCCAGAGGTGGGTAAGGGGCAGAGAAAGAACGGGGTAAGGTGGTGCGTGGGACTGGTGCATCCAGTTCTCCATTCAGCATGAGGGGGTCTCCTAATAACAGAAAACACATTTTAGAAAAAGGTAAAGGGGAAGTGCATCCATGCTCTGATTCGAACAGTTTATAATGCCAAAATGATATGCTATAATTTGCGTTGCTTCACTTACACATAGAACAATAATGTATGTGTGTGTACCTCAGTCTTTCCAGATCTGCTACTTTTTCTTACCCACAGACTTTGGCCTGTTGTTGGTGTAAGCCCAGGAGGAGACCGTCTCTGTGGGCTCAGTGGAACAAGATCTTCCTTTATGCGATTGACCCTCACTCGAATCATAGAAACCTAGGAAATACAATTAGAGAAAGAGAGAGGACATACCTATCTTATTTATTATAGCTCACTGTTCATTCCAGTTCTCTAAACATATGCTGCTCGATGCAGGCAGTGTCTCACTGCATTTCACAAATAGGCCACAAAACAAGATTACAAGCAACTGGAGCATGAACGAACAATAAGAGCAGAAATAACATTACAAACTCATTCCAATCATATTTCAAAATGCAAAGAGAAAACACGAGTTTCGCTGTATAGAGCATATATTTAGTGCAAAAGAATCCCCTCAGTGGCTTTATTGAAATTACAAAGTGCACATTTAGAAACATACATGTCACAACTGTGATCACAGAAAAGGTTTAAAACTATGGAAGTACCAGAGCTCGGCCGACTGTCGCCTGCGTATCCTTGAGCTCCATCATAGCAGCCATCGTCAGTGTCGATCCTCAGGTCTCCCACCTGCTGTTCCAGCGCCTGCATCAGGCCCCATGGGGAACTCTGAAGAGCACTCTGAAAATAAATACACACACATTCAGGCGGATTTATTTTTGTCTGTATTTGATTGCGCTGTTGAAAAGTAATTTTTAAATAGATGGTAAGAGGAAACAATCAGTGATTTCAAAAACAAAGCAAACAGTCGCAGAAACGCTAATGACAGAAGCACAGTTGTAAATCCTTCACTGCTTGTTTCTCCAGCTGCTTTCCAGTGCTCATATGATAAACTCTATTTTTTTTTTATATTATAGGTAGATGGGGTGCATTTAAATTAGGTTTATCATTATCAAATAGAAAAGAATCCAGTTAGTATAAGTTGGATTATGTTATCGACTACTGACCTAATTATAACCATGTATACAACACAGTCACTTCATTTTCAAAGATCGATATTTTAATCTGATGAAGGAAAGATTTTCATTGTTATTGTGGCGTATGTACAATAAAAATAAACCAAATGAGTAAAAACACAAAATGTCAAACTGATAAAGCCACAACTCAGATGTAAATTATCCTTTACTAGTTATTAAAATACAAACGCGGCCATCACAAGTCACCACTGTACATCACTGAAGACCATCCGTGTACTGCGTCACTGGGCTCGCTAACGTACGCAAGCTTACGGGAGAAGCAATGAGTCAGAACATTAATAATTCAAGGATCTGTAAAGGCTAGGGGATGTTCTTTCACGTGGGTGGGACACGCACACACGATCACGGACACACACACACACACACACACACACACACACACACACACACACACACACACACACACACACACACACACACACACACACACACACACACACACACAACACACCATGGCCCCAGTTCCACTGCTAGACTATTGAGGCATTTCATTTTGTTGGAGGTGATACTGTTGACACTCAAGGCTCATTTAGAGACTTCATTACCAGAAGAATGAGCATGTCCTCGTAACAAGGTGACACATACATTACAAACCTGCTATGATGGAGCACCTGTCAGACAACTGCTACAGTCATCGGCACTTCCTGAGCACTGATTTTGTACATTTGTATGTCTGTGTTTGTTAAAACATTCTCTTTAGAAATGTAGACAGGTCATACGGTGTGCAAAGTTGGGCATTTTAACATGGGGGTCTATGGGGATTGACTTGCTTTTAGAGCCAGCCTCAAGTAGAGGAATTTCCACGTTGGCTTTATTTTTCAGCCCTGTAGGTTGTGGGGTGTGCCTAAGTGCATCCTCAGAGCTGCTAGCATGAAGACTCTTTTTGGTGATTAAAAGGTCACATTTTTGACGTTAACATTTGCATAACTCTTCCTTCAAAGCTGAAGCTTAAAAACATAGCATGTGTTTGTGTCTCAGTGCATGTTTAACCTCCTAAAACTATAATGTGTCAAAAAATTCCAAAAATGGTAGTCCAGAAAAAGTCTGGACTACCATTTAGAGTGGTAATCTTTTGGTCAGTGGGCCAATCAGTGCTTAAGCTCTGACTCCTTTGTCCTGCAAACTTAATGCGGTCATAATGCGAACGCTGTTGAGGCACAATTGACCCAAGCTAACCTATGCTTCCCACACAACCTCTTCACCCCAAACACTGTCATTTATTTTGTCTCGAACAAGGGCGCTTATTGTCTTATTATAAACAAAGCATTAGCATCACTACATCAACATGGTTTTGTGTGGCACAAACGAAGAGTGGGGAGCTTTGTTTTAACTACTGGTGTGGGATAGAGAAATAGATGGGAGGAGGGGAGACTATTGGAAATCAATTAATCAGTGATGCAGATTCACGCAATTGATTGCCTACCTCTTTGTGGCCATGCCCACAAATGCACACACACACTGTGCATGGAGCTGGCTATTAAATTATAATGCTGCAGAAAACAAACAAACCTTTGTGGATGAACTGACCATCCAAACACAATACAACATTTAGTAGTGTGGTTTTGGAGCACGTTCATACTGTAGTAGGGACCATTTTGCAAGCTGGGCATTTGATTGTACTCCATTATTAATGGTCTCACACTGGTTCCTTGACACTGTATCATTACTGTTTTACATCATCCCCTGCTCCAGGCTGGTGGGGGGATGGGGGAGACAGAGGACGGTGCAGTCAGCCTCACCTAGCCCTTAAGATGTCACGCACTGGGTGTACAACACATCAGGACCACCTGCTCCTTCCATAAAAAGAGACGCTACATCTTTTTCTGACCTGGCCTTTAAGAAGCTGCTGAAAACCGGAGTCAAATTCCCTGAATGCAAGTGCACACTTGGACATTAAAACTGATTCTGATTGAGCTACTGGGGAGTGTAGATGAAAAATGAGAGACAGTTTGCCACAAGAATTTCAAGCCAAGAAACAGATAAGCTTTTGATCGTGTGAGAGAGGGGCGCTACAGAGACATTGCAATTCTGCCATCCGAGCTTGGCTGTTAAAAAGAGGATTTTCAACTGTAGATTACACCTCTAACCACTCACTGGTTGAAGAGGTTTGAAACGATAACGCCGGGATATAAAAATCTATGGAACAGGACACATGAGGCATGCAGCAGCACTGCTGGACCCTCTATAATTAAAGCAATGTTCTGACTGATTCCACACAGAGAGGGCTGTGGGAGGCTGGACACACACACACACACACACACACACACACACACACACACACACACACACACACACACACACACACACACACACACACACACACTACGGCACCAGTTCCACTGCTTCACTAAAACACTGATCTCTTTTTTCTTCAAATATATACACGTTTAAATGCTTTATTTTAATAAGGTAAATGAAATATTTACGATAAATACGAACTTAACAGAAGTTGACACAGAGGTGCACACAGTGTTTACGTAACCGTAGTGAATGGCCTTCATTAGTGTGCTCTGACTCCATCGTACGTGCACGGAGGCTTGTAGGCAGAGTAGCAGAGTGGCTTGGCTGTGAATGGAGTCTCTTAAGAGAGACATGCACCAGGCTGTGCTCATATGTGGGACCAGCTCACAGTCCTTCATGGTGTGTCTGTGGACATAATGCACATATAGGTATTTTCAGAAGCTCATTTGCCTGATTGCTTGTATGTACAAATAAGCCAAATAACACAGATGTTTGGATTCCTTTATTTATTTTTTTTATCTTTGTGTGCCAACACACAGCGGAGGAAATGACCCAATGATCCACACGACTACACAAGACTAATGGTGCTATAGTTTCACTAATAATGTGCTGCTGTCTTTACATAAGGACACACACAATCTGATCAATGACAAGCCACAAAACTAAAGCAAAAACATACTGCAGACACATGTATACAATCCTGCAGGTGGAAGGTTTGCAGCTTTCATGCAGACCTTTTGCCTATAAACACATATGCACAGATGATAATTAAACACTTGATTTGAGGAGGAGATAACTTCGGATCACTCAAGGTTTCTAAAAATCAAACGCTGCTCCATACAAATGGATGTAGGCCTATGTATGTCACACACTCATACACAATTTATACATTCTCTTCCACTCTTCAAAAACACACAGTGGGTAGCTGAGAGAGAGGTAAGAGCTCCGTGCGTCCCACAGCTGTCAACACCTTCAACACCACACATAACTGTATCCGGGAGAAAAGGACTCAGCCTTTACGGGGGGCACGTTCAAGGAAGCTATACGCACGCGCACACACTGGCAGTCACACCGGTGTGTTGTTTCTGTGTCACACCAGAAAACTGTGCATTTTGGAGACTTTAACCTACATGGAAGATGAGATTAGGGATTTGGCTTGGACGCAGATGTTGACCTGATATCACGAAGACTCAATCTGAGACTTCAGTTAGATTCCAGACAAAAAGTATTCTCCGAGGAATGTCTCGTGTAATTACTCACACGCTTGGATAAGCATACCAGTTAATAAACATCGATCCACAGATGCGTTGCTCAGAAAATGAAAACGGGAAAATATGCCTGCCCTGCGGGGAAACGCGTGTCACACCTGCACTGGCTTTGAAAATGGCTGTTTTTTGTCAATGTGTGGATGAGAAACCAGGCTGAAATGCGCTGACAGCCCCCCTAGCACCAGGGGATATGAATTTACTAAACTGGTGCGTGTGCACACTGGAAACCCTTGACCCTCGTGCTCTCTGGCTATTATACATCTTTCAAAATGGTTTTATAATTAGCTTAATCTTTGTTTTCTATCAGAATTATAAAACCAGTCCACAAGCTCAGATGTGAACTAATTTAGGCCAAAATAAATCACAGTGCCCATATCATGCCATACCCAACTGACGCCAGTGTGTGCAAGGCCACCTATGCGCATTCTCTCTCCTCTCACTGGGGCCTCGCTCGGAATCATTAGTATTCTGCTCCATATGCGCCTATTGTTAGGCCCCCGGCGGAGAAGAAGGAGGGAGGGAGAGAGGAGAGAAGGAGGTGTGAAGAGGAGGCGGCTGATTTAATTTCTGTTTCACCCTCTTTAATAATGGCTTCCTATTGTACCAATGTTGAGACAGCTTGCTTGGCTGCGCGAGAGCAGCGGCCAAACAGAAACAAAACTCCCAGACTCAAAAATTAAACTCAAGCAGCATATCGAGAAAAAAATAAAACATAAAATAGGCTGCAGTCCATAAAAAAACATAATTTACAGTGTCGGGCTCAGTGGTGCGTTAAACTTTCTGTGGGAGACGCTGTTGTAGTATTGCTGTCACTGAAAGTTGTATTTTTCTTGTTTAGTTTTTTTTTTGGGGGGGGAGGTTTTGTATTTTCATGTTAATTCTGGAAACATATTTGTCGCAACTTCGCTTGATCTCGACATAGGAAAATCCATCTCATAAATTATATGGAAGATAGTTACGGCATACAAACGTTTTCTGCAACAGCAACATACAAGCTGAAAGAATAATTCATTTCTTTATGATCCGCAGAGAGCACAAATACGAGCTTGTTAAGTAGTAAAACCTACAAAAGTCCATGATGAGGGAACAATGGGCCATTAAATAGTCGGTCTGCTACAAACGGCGAGTGCTCCACCCCCTGATTTCGTTACCCACAGGCATAAATCTCAGGCCAAAGCACAGAAACTCATTACATCCTTTAAACAGAGACCCTATTAATCAACTTGAGTAACTTTTTTTGCAGATAGAGGTCACCTCTACACAAAAGGCGCAGCCCAAACCAAGAGTCCATGCAACGGTCAAGCGGATTACAATGAGGATACGATGTAAAGGCTAGTATTCAAAACTATGTAGGAATGGTAGATGGGGTAAAGTGGGGTTTCAACACACGGTGGAGGTAATATGGTGTGAGTCTGCTGGAATCCAAACATGCAGTAAAATACACTCAAACTTCTTACCAGCTGACGCCTCAGTGTCAAGTTTTCCTGCCCCCAGCTGCTGAAACACGCCAGCTCTCCTCTGGAGCAGTCTCGGAACAGAGGGTCTCCGAGAGCCAGCGCCCCCAGCACCAGGCACTCCTGCCTCTGCTTGCGGAGCTCCAGTTCACACAGCCCGGCTAAACACGCCTCCAGGCGCTCCTTGGTCCGACTGCGCTCCACGGTCACCGGGAACGAGAACGCACGATGCATGGCCCCCAAAATCCCAGATTTACATGCACTATAAAAGCAAATTCCCTAATTTGGTGTTCTCCAATTGGCCCAGATTTACGAGGGCATCCGCAGGCTATAAAGAGCCATGCTGCATCCCGTTCCCTGTGATAGTATGGTTGCCTTGGAGCAGCATGGTTTCCCAGACCATCTATGCGCTATACATTTTCTATTTCGCAGCTGTCAAACGCAGGCACGAAGCCCCGCCCTCTGCGACCAGCCACGGAGAAAAAAGTGGGCGTCATCCTCCCCTCTTTGCAAATCCAATCTCAGCCTTCATTGGGCGGGAGAGGCTGGTGTGGATGCTTAGCGTAACGTTGTCCCATCCCCCTTGATTCATTACAGTGACGCGTCGACCTCACCCATCTTCCCAGCTTGGCTTGGAACTAAATGGACTCCTTCAGGGGACGGTTATTTCTGGGAGAGTAGTAAAATAGCGGTATTGTATTATCCTTAAACGACTGAAAGCCACTATGTAACAATAAAGCAAAGAGTACAACAATAACAAGACTGATATAGCCTATTGGTGAAAGAAGCTGTAACAAATGGGTAGCAAGTAGACAGGTAACAAAAACCTAATATCATGATATCAGACCAGGCTGCATAGTGTAAAAATAAAGATGCTGCAAATGTAAGACATTATGAAACATAGCGGATAGTTTAATGGTATTGTGGTACTGGTACATCACTGAGTTAATAGGATAATATACTGAAAAACAGGGAAAATAGTAAATGTAAAAGTAATGGTGCATTCAGCTGGTATACAGCTGTATCAGATATTTGTTTTGTTTTTAGAAATTACAGTATTGTTACCTCATTATCCAATCAGGAATCAAGTTTGTTTTATCCTTCCCCACCTCGCTGCATGCTGCCCCTGTGCTGCATGCCTTCATGATGCTGAGGAATGTTAAACACATTCATGTTTGGAAAAATCTGAAACTGAAAAACATCTTTGATTCAGTGACATATTTCAGATGTTACTGTGCCGTTTTTAAAGCATTGGCTACATTAGGTATTTCCTATTATTTTAGAGTTTCGTTGGGGGGGTTAGACAGTGGATAGACACGAAAGGGGGATGATACGGCATATTTTGCCCATTCACATCCCAGTTATTTCAGTCTCATTCTCTTTAGCCTCAGTGACTGGACTGGCATCCTTAACCTGCATTCACTCTCATAGTTTATGCAACATAGAGACAGTGGTAATTAAGAGGTAATTTATGCAACAGTAATTAAAATGAGACAACAGGGGGCCATAGAAATCCTGTGGGCAGACTGCTCTGAGCATACTGTAGGTAATAAGAAATGTGTGCTATATGTGCAGCTCCCAAAATAATGCTTTCAATAGCTTACATCAATATTTTAAAGTCTTTTGCTGCTTTTTTTAGAGTGCAGTAACAGATGAATATTTCATCTTGGCATCTCATAAAATCTTCCTCTGTAGTACTCCACTGTAAAGTCTCCGGAGGTCAAACTCTTTATGAAATGAGTGTGATTTGTTTAAAAAATAAAGTATAACGGTAAATCAATTCTCCAAATATAGCAACACTATTTGTATATTATACATTTTTTTTTATTCATACTTCCATCTCTACTTCACATGAACCAGAAAGCCACTTTTATCTTCAGTCTCTATGAGGCAAAGTCTTCAGCTAGTCAAAACCTACGCGCAGCGCAGGTTGGATTCTTTTGTCAGTGTGTGTGTGTACACACACACTGCAGATATACACAACATACTTACAGTATATTTATCTCATGTAGAAAGTTAACTAAAAGTCTCTCTAGAAATCAAAACATTTTCTAAAAAAAGAAAAGAAAAAACATACAGTAGAATTCAGTACATATTTTATCAAGACACACTCAAAGAAGATTGAGAAGAATTTGCTGTGAGTTTGATCAGTGGTCATTTTCAGCAGGTTGTGTGTAATTCCTATTCCTATCATAAGTTAACCAAGGCTGTTAGCTAGTACCGTGTTGTATGGGCGGCACCAAGGTCTTGCTGGCTCTGTGACAAGCAAGGCAAATGCCAATTAATACAGTCAATGAAGCCGACAATTCATTAGTTGTCAGTCAGTTGTCATCCAGAACTCAGGTCACCTTGGTTCAACAGCTGTGCAGCGATAGCAATCATACAATCGTTCGTGTAATGCAGATAAACTGTGAAGAAGAAAGATTGAAAACAAAGAGAGCAAAACATTTGTTACCTGTGTGAGGGCTTGTAGCTTAGATTAGTTTAAGTCAAATTTGTTGGATCCAATAAGAAACATCAAGTTTTGAAGGGAATGATGGTGAAAAAATATTTAATTTGCATAATTGTGGAGATTGATGAAATGAAATTCAGTTCCGCTGTGACAGTTCCTTGGAGGCTCGAGTGAAGATCTAATTTGGACTGAAGAGAATGTGCGTTTCACAGCAGTTCAATATTAAAATGTGTCTTCTCTATAAATGACTTCCCTCAGCCTTGACAGTGAAATAAAAGTGTCCCAAGATTAAAATCAGGTCAATAAAACCAACGTTGGGGAGTACAACCAACTTAATCAAGCATTTACCATGTTTCGTTCAAAACAGTATGAGAATGTTGTCATTTTTAAAACAAAAAATGAAATATAAGCTTCTGAAAAAAAAAAAAAAATTTCATCTTTCACTTTGAAAAACATACACTTTAAATCATTTCAATCACACTTTCATATATATATATATATATATATGACATTTCTGTACCATCATATCCATGAAGTGTAACTTCACTATAATCTTTCAGTGTCATCAGGATTGCAAAAGTGATTTCTATAAAACAGAAAACATTTCCAACCACTAACATTCAGGTCTTAAGGTTCCCATGTGTTATCATACTCAGTGCCTTCTTAAAATGTAATACTCGCACACACACAGCAGGGGTCCAATCCTGAAGCTTTTCTGCTGTTCTCAATAAGTTAGTCAGTAACACGCCATGCAGGCGCACAGTAAAGATACAATTCCCTCATACAAATCACTCATTCTTGCCTTGCCCTGAAATAGACAAGTGTTTCAGTCTTAGATTGGGCTTTGGGATGTGACATTGAAAGAAATTCACATGTTGAATAGAATAATGCACAAATATTCCATTCCAGCAGAAGTAATTTGTTGCACAACAATCCAGCAGGATTAAAATCCAGCTATTTCTAATGAGTTTGGAAGTTGTAAATCACCGGTGTGATTGTCAAATGAACTAAAACACCACAAAAACAATTTCCCCAGCCCTGCAATCACCTTCAAACTAAATTGCTGCCATTTCTTTCTTTCATGCTTTATCTGAAAAGGCCTTTTTTTAACACAAGGAAGTTGTTCTTTATTTTTAGAAGTGCTTTCATCACTAGTCTGTCAGCTGTCAGGGATCTCTGTTGACAAACTCTTAAGAGATGCTCTTTACCGCACCTAACCCAGTATATATATATAATACATGACATACATGATAAATACTTCATTTAAAACATGATAATTTGTGAAGGTACATTTTGACTTTTCTTTTGGTTCAATTTAGTTACGTAAAGTTCATTTTCATGCTTTCATTGCATCCAAGACTGACACTTGAAATCGGGGAGAGTATAATATGGGTTGAAGTAGGTGTTTTTAAAGGAATAGTTTGACAATTTGGGAAATATGCTAATTTGCTTTATTGCTAAGAGTTATGTCAGAAGATTGATACCACTCACATATATGCATGCTAAGTAAGAAGCTAGAGTCAGGAGATGGTTACTCTAGCATTAAGACTGGAAAAAAGGGGAAACAGCTCGCCTGGCTAGCCTGTATGCTAGCCAGACGAGCGGTTTCCCCTGTTAGCTAAGCTAGCTGGCGGTTAGCCAGTAGAGCCCAGGCAGCAACATCCGGGCCTGAAAAGTGAAGCCAAAGCCGAAGTGCCTTCAACCTGCATTCTTTCTAATGGCCAGCATGGGGCGACTCCATTGGTTGCAAGAAGAAGTTGGCTTTTATAGAACTCTATGAGAAAATGACCCTACTTTACAGTTTTACTTACAGCGTTTGGTCGTACTATAAGACAATAAGAAGTTGACGGTTCATTTTCCCGGTAAGTACACAGTTTTAACACCAGCTAACTAGCACTAGCTAGTAATTTAGCATATCATTTAGCGCTCCTCCCCAGCACCACCCTCTCATATAAATATGATGACTTCTGGCTCCAAAAAAAATGTCAAACTTGAGGCTTCAAAACGGTAGTCCACAAACCAATGGGTGACGTCATGGTGGCTATGTCCACTTCTTGAATACAGCCTATGGTAAGGCCAGGAGTTGGGTTAGCATAAAGACTGGAAACAGGAGGAAACTGCTTACTAAACTAAGCTAACCGCCTGCTGGCTGTAGCTTCATATTTAACATACAGACACAAGAGTGGTATCAATCTTCACCTAACTTTCGGCAAGAAAGTGAGTAAGTGAATTTGAAAACTATTCCTTTTAGAGACGTCAAGCCACTAATATGGTGACATGGACAAAGAGTTGCTCATAGAGGGCAAATGAAGGGTTCATCTCCAAAATGTTTTATATCCATTTATCAGAGAAAAATAATCAAGTTCATCTTCAAATTTAGATGATCAATTCTGTCTTCTTCCTTTTGTCAACCATGGATTTTAGCTACATAGTATGTGTCAAACACTGACATGAATTGATATTTTAAGCAATCAATCATTTTGTGAAAGTAGGTGTAACTTTGTTTTCAAATGTTGGATATGTCATTTTGGAACAAAACTCTTTGATTGTAAACTGTACCCTGGTGGGGCAAATGCAAGGCGACATCCAAATGCATTAGCATTAAAAAGGCAGTCTGGCCGCTGAAGCCAGAAAAGAAAATTAAGAAACATACAAGTGTGGAATGGTAAAAATGTCACACTTTACAGCACACACTTGTGCGCACACGCACGCATGCACGCACTCACACACACACACACACACACACACACACATGCGCGAATATAATCGCGCAAATGCAGAATCATACTTGCACACTGGACATGTCACAGACATATCTGGCATGCATTTTTAGAAGAAAACACTTTTCATTAGAAATTCCTTAACTGGTCTAGAGCTCTGATAATTTCTTTATGTACATTAATTAACAATAAATATAGGTAATGTTTATATATTTTGAAATATATATATTAAATAATGAAATATTCTTATATATTTCAAATATATTCATAGAATTCTTTCTAATTTGAAACATTTTTAAAGAGATATAGTCACAGTTTAGTAATAAAACATGTAAGAACACAGGTCTCCCTATTGGTCTGGCTGCAGCACCCCTTTTTCAAAAATGAATAGGCTAAGTTCTGGCCTTTTTGTCCAAGCTAATACATTCTACTTCATTAAAAGGATGAGGAATAATGCAACGTAAGGTAGCTAACACTGTGGCAGGGACGACTGATTATGTAAATTGTGTATGAGGTTAAAAGTACTGGCTTAGGTCGCATCAGTCTTTAGATTCTACTTATAAATATTTCAACACAACAGTCTGACAGGGAACCAGCCCTGAGAAAGACAACACAGGCCAGCTTCAAACAAGGCAATAGGGACTGACTGGTGAAGCTGAGCTCCCAGCTACAACACTCCTTTTTGGTTGTGGAACGAAACTGTACTCTGATCACATGGAGGTTACTAAAAGGACGCTGCAGCCAGGACCTCTCGGAGGACGATAGGTTTGGAACAGTCTAGAGAGTGTAGACAGCCATTAAGACTCAAAGGGACCCCCCTTTCTTCGACTCAGTCTCTTCTCGTCTTCTGTTCTTCTTTTTTTTGACACACATAGACTGGAACTGGACCACATTAACACTGACTGAGGGGAGCTAGGTTGTCTAAATGCATGCAGTAGTTTTCCTTCTTTCTCTCCGCGACTCTCTGGTCGAAATGGCTTACAGTAGGATGCACTTGGAAATAAGAGAGTAGAAGGAAACGGTTCATCCCACAGGTGTAGCGAAGGAGCACCTTCCCACAATGCTTCAGTGATGTTGGGGACACCTCAGTTCCTGTGTGTGATAGGGAAACTTTCTGTCCGTCAATTTCCTCCTCCTGGGGGTTCTAAGCTCTGTGCACTGTAGACGACTGTTCCACTCTTTGTGTCTATTGGACCAGCTCACTGTTGGTCCCGCCTCCCCCTCTGTCCTCTCTCTTTGTCTTGCTGCTGCCTGCATACTGGTTCACAAACAAAACAGGTCCTACAGTATATTGCACAGCATGCCCTCATGGCCTTGTTGGTGATGTGTCAGTGATAGCGACTTCTCTTCTCCTCAGCCTCGGAGCTGTAATCACTTAAACCAATGCCTTGCTGGAGGTTCAATAAGGAGTCTTTCATCTAAAGAAGAGAAACAAGAGTTAGCTTGTTTATTAAAAAAATTGAAATTACACTGGCCTACATTAATGCATGGAACAAATAGGAATTCCCTCACTTCCTTTAGGATAAGACAATTCATGACCGTAGCTAGCTATGAGGTCAGTAATTATTTTCGAAAAAACCCACTCTCTGCATCTGAGAGACGTTAATCCGTTTTGAAACATACAGCTATCAAAGACAGCTATCTGTGTGGGAAAGACGGGCCACAACGTCTACCTGAGCAGTGCGTGTGCGTCGCGGAACCTCTTGCTTTTCATTTCGGCACCCATGTTAACAGGTTAGAGCAGCCACACAGCCCATGTAAGCAGTGTGGCTCAGGCGCGGTGCACAAACATTTGGGGTGGTACAGTTCACAAAACCCACGGTTCAGTTCGTATCACGGTTTTAGGGTCACGGTTTTCGGTTCTGTACGGTTGTTGTTGTTATTTTTTCTTTTAATCTTTAACACTCCAGAAATATACTTCAGCATATGATATATAAAAATGTTCCCACACACCAGACTTATATGACGCTGGCGCATCCTCCAACTCTGGGCAGCCTTCCTTATCTCTCCCACTTACAATTTCTACACATGACGTGACCTGCAGCACTCCACCGTTCTCTTAATACATCCATGCACTGCACTTGAGGAGTGGTCGGCTCGGCGCCTCTCAAAAACTGACGAAAATCTTTTAAACTGACCTTTGTCGATCAAAAAAGCAGACAGATTCAGCAACTGCATGGATTATTTCTCGCTTAAAATGTTTTCAGAAACAATTTTCGGTGAACTATTTTCGTAAAATACGAGATCGTATTCAGAACGAGCCGTCATTAGAGTCTGTTTTGAAATTCGGGAGCAGCAAGAACCACGTGACGCGTTCGTCCAATCAGCTGCCATGTGTTGCGTTCGTCACGCTCATCCCGCTTGTCATTTCCGGTAAGTGTTTTAAAAAGTCGAAAGTGGGCACTACGGCAGTAAGTGGTTAGTGCACATTAACAGTGTACTGACGAACCGTGTGACACACACACGCTCCGAACCGAGACAAGCGAACCGAACAGTTCGGATGTTTTTTCATGAACCGTACCACCCCTAACAAACATTACACACGCACAGAAGAAGAGTGAGAGTAAATTATGACCAGTGGTGGAAGAAGTACTCTGTTCCTTAGCCTACTTAAGTAAAAGTAGCCTAGTAATACATTAATGTAAAAACGCCATCACAAGAAAAAGTCCTGAATTGAAAATGTTACTGAAGTAAAAGTACAGAAGTAGGCTATTGTCAACAAAATGTACAGACATAACAGGCAAAAATATTGTTTTTTCAATACACTGGTCAAACTTTAGGTGTTGGGCTTTTCTGCTTCCATAACATGTCTTCATGGAGCTGAGCAACAGACACAAAAATTCTCAAACTCTCATTTATGGCGCTGTTGTTTTGTTTGGCATGAATGGTTTATGATTCTTGAGGATAACGGGACAAATGTAAACGATGTTTCATCATAGTGACATATTTCAATGGACTTAGATGGTAGAAAACAAAATTCAGCAATCTTAAACATGAACAGTAAATGTCTGTTTTTGCTGTCTCAGAATCAAAAGGCATTAGTTTCTTTCTAGAGTCACTCTTTTGCAAGGTAAATGAAAAATATTATGAGAAAGTCACTGTGCAACATGCAAATACACCAGTTTTGTCCACTGACTGTAGTGGCAATTATCTAAAAGGTTAATATAATAACCACAACACACTGCACTTAGCAGAAGAAGTGTGATTATCTTTTCAACCTCTGCTGTTACTATGTGCAACACAATTTGTATGTTGTGTGATTCCACTTGCCATATGCATGCATCCAGTAGTTCAGGGTTAGTGGCTCACAGGCGCCCTCTCTCAGTAGTGGATGTAATGCCTTTTGCAGTGCTCAATTGGTCATATATCATGAAATAGTTCACTTGGCAAAAAGGTGCTAAAATAACCTGTTGAACATTTATATAGTGTGCTGCGTCTGAGCTGACTGTGGCAAGCCAATTCTATGACTGACCAGTACATACAGTATGTTCTGTTCCTAGTTACATATGCAGTGTCTACCCATAACGTAATACAAAAGCAAGCACATTCCCAGGGAGTTGTTAACATTTTCACATCACATCATAGTTCTGACGTGATATTGAAAATGTCTCTTTGCGTCCGAGTACCTGGTCTAGCAGCACTACTGACGACTTGATAATCTCCCTCCACTTCTGCAGCTCGACGTCATGGTAACGCTGCTGTGCCTCCAGGAGCTGGGCCCACTCCATCTGTGTCTGAGGCAGTTTACTGGCAAACACACATACACACACACATTAGCCAACATCAGGGTGCAGCCCCTAAATAATGACTTCCATTTTGAGGGACTGCCAACAAACAGTTTGGTAAATTGTTTCAGTAAGCCCAGAGCTATTTAGAGGTAATTTTAGAAGCTCCATGTTTTCCTGTCACACACGTCAATGGCCATATGGATATAGTTTAGTGTGTATGTTTTACAGTGTGTGTGTGTGTGTGTGTGTGTGTGTGTGTGTGTGTGTGTTTAGGTCTGTAACGGTATGTGTATATTTGTGTGTGATCACCTATTGAGCCAAATAGAACTTTGTATTCTAAAATGCCCAAAATATCAATTAACCAAATAAAATAAGTTCTGTATAAATAATGGATGCTAATACTGTAGGTGTGTGTGCACTTGTTTGTGTGCGAGTGTACCTTTCATGAAGCCGCAGACCTTGCCAGGTTGTTAAAGACTGTGCAGAGTACTCCAGCATCCACAGCTTGTAGAAGAGCATCATGTTGAGGAACACCAGCAGGACCAGGCTGAAGGAGGGCAAGAAGGAAAGAAGGAGATTCAACAAATAAGTCCTCCCCTTTGCATTGTTATTCATTCATGAGGCCCTTAATGGGACAGTTCACCCCAAAATCAAAAATACATATTTTTCCTCTTACCTGTAGTGCTATTCATCAGTCTAGATCGTTTTGGTGCGAGATGCACAGTGTTGGAGAGATGTCTGCCTGATTTTCAAATGGAACTAGATGGCACTCCGCTTGTAATGCTCAAAACGCCCAAAAAATTAATTTTTCATGATTATCACCCGGTTACTCAAGATAATCTACAGATCTGGTTGTGAGCAGTTTCATGTAGGAACTATTATCTTTCTACTGAACTACACCTGCCAACCGTATCACCAGTAGAAGAAAGCGTACTCATGGACGAGAGACTAGTGCTCGTAACAGGGCGAGATGTAAACATCAATTGCCTTTTCTCCACAGCTGAGCTGTAGCGAATTTAGCCCAGGTGAGCTAGCAGTATCGGTTAGCAATAAACTCATTTCCACAAACTAGCAATTAAACTCACAACCAGGTTTGTGGATTATCTTGAGTAACCGGGTCATTTCTGGAAAGAGACATTGGTGCGATTTGAGCACCCCAATATAATGGTTCCATTATATTCAAGAGAAGGCAGACATCTCTGCGGCCAATATCGCCAACACTGGGCAAATCGCACCAAAACACCAGATTGATAGATAGCACTACAGATCAGAGGAACAATATGCATTTTTGATTTTGGGGGTGAACTGTCACTTTAAGTAACTAATGTATACATGGCAATGACAAACTATGCTGGGAATACTTTTTTTTAACAAATTCCTCAGGCTTTGCTGGCTAACAAAATGTTGTACCTTAGACAGATCCTATGGATGGCAATGAGAGGAGAGGAGAGAAAGGTTACACTCAAGACACCAACAATGAGATATTTATAAGAAAATTAAATTTGACAAAAACTCCACAGAGCCTACTGGAACAAAAAGATGAAGTAACGAAACAAGTGACTTTCTGTTTTAATACATGAGATGAGCATGTGTCAAATGTACTTGGATCCTCATGTCTAGATACACAAGCATCCCTATTTGAGTGATTGTGTGTGTGTGTGTGTGTGTGTGTGTGTGTGTCTTGTGATGAGTTGCATACACAAAGCTGATGATGAGCAGCAGTTTGGAGACGCTGTACAGAGCGAGGCCTGCGGGCAGGTGATGGTGCTCTGGACTCTGGTGTCTGGTTTGTGTGGAGCCTGCCACTTGTTTGATCCTCTGAATCACTTCCTCATCTGTCGGCGTGGTAACGGGGCTGAGCGCCTCGTCCATATGCTGGCTGCGCATGTGGGGGAGTGGCCTCTTCTTCCGCCTCACCGTGGAGTTTTTTATCACCTTCGGAGAGAGCTGGTGGGACTCCAGTATCTCCTCCAGCTTGGCCAGCTCCAACTCTGAGAGGGAAGAAGACAACTGTTACACATTCATAGACTCACTTAAAGAGTGCTAGATATGTTGGAAAGAAACATTTGCATACTACAGTTTGTGGAGTATCTGTTTAATTGTTTTCATTCCCATCTCCTCTTTCTTTAAAAGCAGCCAAAATACCATAATTCTGTGATTCAAATTTCTACAAAACATATCACAACATATTCTAACTGTCAAAACAGACAAACAAACAACACTCAAGTTTACCTAGATGGCGGAAGTTCTCTGCTAGCCCGCTCCAGAAGTTTTTCTCTATGAAGCCTTTCACCAGCCCCCACGGCTGTTTCCTGTAGCGCAGCTCTGTCGATACCCTGAGAGGCAGACAGATATGCATTTATACTTATGGATAGACTCTTACAATAAGATGTAAAACTGGAAATATAAATAGGTAAAATACAAAATTGAGAGCAAACTGAAAAGATGCTGAAAACAAAAACAAAAGATTAACATAGATTAGCCTTAACATAAATCAATGTCTCATTTGGCAGGTGTGAGCTGTTGGTGTCTGACCACGTCTTACTCACCGTAACCGACACTTGTTCTTGGCGACCCTGGTGAGCATGTAGCGGTTGAGAGTGTAGAAGTAATCGTGGTAGGGCACATCATGTGTAATGACCTCAGCATCGATGATGTAACACTCACTCTCCTGGCTGGCTTTGTACAGAGTCTGATTAAAGAAGGGAAATGTGGTGACTATTACTTTGAAAGCCATCTCAAACTCAGAAGGTATAAATAATAAGAAATGTTTATGAGAGTTGACTGTACCTGTGTCTCAGTGACTGTGGCTGTTTTGGGGGCCAGGGGGTTGGACAGCGAGATGGTGTACAAGATCTCTCTTGTCTGGTTCCCAGCCTCCTCTGTCTTCCACGGGTGGTACACCACCTCTAAACAGCAACACGGTGAGAGAGAGAATTAATGACGCGTGCAGGGGACCACATTTTTGGTCTGCCTTCACTCCAGAGAGGTCAGAGTTCAGATGTAGAAGCAGCAGAACTACTGACCTGAGAATCGTCTCTGCTCCATGAAGTCACTCATGAACTGCGACTCTGTGAAAAGGATGGCGTAGAGCTTGTCCACACTTAACTTGTAGATCTCATTGATGTACTGCCTGCCATTCAGATCCTCATGAAAGGCCTGTACTTCACCTACATACCAAGACAAGATGACAAATAAATTTAAGCGGTGTCTTCGCAAGTTAGTTTTGAAATCTGGTTAGTAGCATCATCTACTGTACATCATCCTGTTATGAGTGGTGTAGTCTCGCAATGCCAGACCTTCCTCCACAGCGCTGCGCAGGAGGGTCTGGCTAGTCCACACAGCATTCCGGTTTGGGAGAAAAACTTGCTCTGGTTTATTGGCATTTCTTTAAACCAATCACAATCATCTCCTCACGGAGCAACGGTGCCTCTGCAAAATAGCCTCGGGAAGGAACTTGTTTTGGTGGAACGTGTACGTTCAAAGGTTGTTTTAGTCGTGCAACAGAAAACTCAGATTGGACAGATAGTCTAGCTAGCTGTCTGGATTTACCCTGCAGAGATCTGAGGAGCAGTTAACCATAGTCCTCATATATCGACCAGAGTTTAAAATGGTAAGTAACAGACATCCGGCTGAAATGAAAGACATCCGGCGGAATTTCCGGCGGCACCTGAACAATCCCGGAAGTGGAACGTCGTGGATATAGACTATGAGTGGTGAAATCAATAAAAGAGTTTGTTACCCTCGTCGTGTGTTTCGGAGGAGTCGCTGAGTTCAGTGGGGATGTCTTCGTTGTCATTGAAGTCCAGAGAGGGTGAGGGGACAAGACCACCAGGCCCGCTGGTATCATTGTTCTCTTCCAGCAAAAGGGGCAGAGCAAGCAGCTCACCATCTGGTAGGCAGTCTGCATACTCTTCTGCTGGGAGGTCAAACTGGGGATAAGAAGAACATGAGCATCAATCCCATCAACACTGTTGTCAAGGAAATGTATTCATTTTTCTGACCCATAGAGGTGTTGCACTTGATTCGACTCGTATAAATGTGTGTATGTATGCCTCTAACTTACTGTGATGGGTGTGTCATGGTTGCCTGGACTAGGGATGGTGATGTTTGGGACGACCTTCTTATGTAGCGAAGGAGGGCTCCCCTCAGGCTTGGCCTCAGCGCTGCTCTTAGACAAGTTGTCATTGTTGATCTCGTTCTCTTCATTGGGAATCTCTTCACTGAACCTGAAGGCACCAGAGAACAGCGACAACAACTTCAGTTCTGCTCATCTCACATCGTGAATGACATTCTTGTAAAACCTGTGTCAAGCAATGTTTGCAGACTTTTTTCTTTAAGATTATTATTAATATTTTGTTTGGCCTTTGTTTGATAGAATAGCTGGAGAGGAAAGGGGGGGCATGGTGCAAAGGGCCACGGATCGGACTCGAACCCGGGCCACTGCGGTAAGGACTGAGCCTTAGTATATGGGGCGCACACTCAACCAGGTGAGCTACCAGGGTGCCCTGTTTGCAGAAAGTGAAGGTGTGATTTGGATTACTTAGGTGGCTAGATAGGCAGTATTTGACATGTCTGATATCACAATTGATATCAGAATGTTTGGACAATCACAGGAGTTTTTGATTTCATTAACAGTTTTGAAACAAGTCTATATGTGTGTGAAACAAGTGAAAATTATCTCCACTTCACTTGACTAATAGGAATGTAGACTATTATCTCTCATTAACAAAGTCACATTCACTTCAGGCCCATCTAATTTGACCTCGGTTCAGCCTTTGGAGTAAATCTTTTCTCTCACATTGCCAGTTTGAGTTCACTTAGAGAAGTGTACAGACAGCTGGATAGAAGTAAAAGAGTTTCAGTGTTTCCTCAAAGTCGAGTTGACAGAAAACTTCAGACATTGTGATTGCACTGTAGACCAAACAGATTCAAACCATGGCTCTGTATTGATTTCACCTAGTGAATCCACTTCAGACATGAAGGGAAAATATGAATAAAGGAAGAGACAGAGCAGAGAAGGGTGTTTTAAGCCTTGTTGTGTTTCACCTTTACAGCTTAAAGTTGAAAACAAATACTATACATTGCAGTGTATATGATGAGAAGAGAAGCAGAGAAGGATATTAATTGTGTAAACGGATTAATTCAGAGAGCTGGAGAAGAGTGTGAAGCTTGTATGTGACTGGGACATGTGAGTGTTGCTTGTTGCAGCTCACATTGGGCTCTCTAATTATTTTTGCAATTTGGGCAATTAGGTAATCAACTGAAAGATGTTTAAAGCAGTAACCATAGTAACGATAATGCAGCATAAAGAGACTCACCCCATGGTGTTGAAGTCATCATCAGGTGGAACATAGTCCTCATCGTCACTAGTTAGGCCTAGCTCGTTGCCATAGCACTGATGAACAAAGTGCCAAAGTTCTTTGGGGCACAGGGGCTGCAGTCAACCAATCACAGTAAGAAATGAGAGCACTCAAAAATACTGCAGAGTAAAATTATGAACATTATCTCTCAGACAAATATTAGCAGAATCACAAACTAGCAGATCAGATTTGCTTACCTTGTCCAGCAGCGCATTTTGCCACAGTCTGAACATCATCATGTAAGTCCTATCCCTGGCTCCAAATGAGGTGAAAAAGTGCTGTGAAAAATAAATGGTAATTATGTATGAGTCTGGTGAGCACTGGAATGAAATAACACTAACTGTGGAAATGAAAGGGCCAATTTTGTGGAGCATGGTTTAAAGTCTAGTCTAGGATTACTTTAAGTAACTCAAGGCTTCCCTAACGTCTCTTTAGACGAAAATGATTAGATTTAAAACATATTCACTGTTCAGTCTCACATTACTTTTTTAATATAAATGCCTATATTTAGTGTTGCATTCTGTATCATTTACCTTCTCAGTGTCAGTGCAGACCTGGATGGCATTGGGAATGAGGCGGGCAGTCTTTTCTTTTGTCATTGAGCAGATGTCCTTTAGCCGCACTGTCAGCTACACACACACACACACACACACACACACACACACACACACACACACAAATGTAAACAATTATACACACACATTATAGTTCCAAGTATGACCCAATACTGCCGATATAACTAGAATTATCTAGTCTAGACTCATAATATATGTAGTGAAGACTTTGAAGCATTCACACATCTTCAACCCGGCAGCACAGAAGATCTATACAATTACCACAATTTCAAGGTGGGCACCTAAGATTAGTGTCACTAATTCAGTATCCGAGCAAATGTGAAATATGGTCACAATCTCCCCCTTCTGTTCCTGAGTTATGGCGTTGACGAGAAAAGTGTTTCTGCAGAACATTATGATGTCACAGAAGTTGACCTTTAGGATATAAAATGTCACTTTCTTGTTTTATCCAATTAGACATTTGTGTGAAATGTTCTCAAAATTAGCATATCAATTATTGAGTTATGGCCAGAAATGCATTTTGTGAGGTTACAATTACAGTTACAGTACCTTAACCTTTGACCACCAAAATCTAACCAGTTTATCCTTGAGTCCAAGTGAACGTTAGTGCCAAATTTGAAGGAATTCCCTCCAGGGGGTCCTGAGATATCGTATTCACAAGAATGGGATGGACGGACAACCCGAAAACATGAGCATTAAAAATCATGGGAATGCACAGAGATCCTGGGGATTAAAAAGCATACCAGTGTTTCCCAGCGGAAGATGTTGCTATAGAAACAGATCCAGTTCTCAGAGAGGTAGAGTCGTCCCTGCAGGAGGATGTCGCGTTGAAGAGCACAAGAGTAGTCTGGAGAATAAAGACATTACATTGTTAGATAAAAATACCACCACATATGTTAAGTATGATGCAAAATTACAAATTACATCACCGAGTACAACATCACTAAGACAGAAAAGCGTTAAATAATTCAGACGGTCATCGAAAAGTATGTCCATCAAGAGATCAGACATAAGAACATGCTGGTATCTAATCACATTCATTTAAATTAACAGTTAATTTGATAGAGCTCACTTCACTGTTACAAAGAAACCTCACTGTAGTGCATTTCAGTACTCCCATTGTGTGTATATCCTGTTTATTAGCTGGGGACTCGTCATTAACAAACCATAAACTCATAAACCATGAGGTCAGTTTTAACCTAGAGTTTTATTTTTTAATTATGGGTTCATGGCATAGTGCAGTATGTAGCTTAGACTGCTGGAAAAGTTCATTACCGGGTTAGAATTGCTCTAAAATTAGTAGAGGATTGTATTATTTTTACATGGTCAGTGATCTAGACATATTTAAATCATGCCAGGATGTTCAACACCTGGCATGTCCAATATTTGTTTGTGTCTCCTCTCTGTTCTGACAAAATTAATAATTTTCTAATGAATGATAACTTAGCTGCACCCTGCCGGTGTGCCCTGTGTGTCTGTGGCTTCCACTCACCAACAATGAGTCTCTCTGTGTCAGGGAGCTGCTTGAAGAGTTTCCTAAAGTCCTCATTGCGCTGCTTGTATGTCGGGCTCAGCACCTGCAGTGACAGGCAGAGTCAGAAACACCAACATGCACACACGCTTCCAACACACACACACACACACACACACACACACACACACACACACACACACACACTTCCAAAATCAAAATTTAAACATGCTCTCTGACTCGCTCACTCACAAGTGCCGTCTCTGTCACGCAGACGCAGACCTGTGTTATTTGTTTCCTTGAGCATGTGAAATACCCTTGTTAAAACTACCCACAGGTTTGATAGGGATTCTGGTGTACTCTAACCATACCATGGAATTCACTCTGTGGGTGGTTTTGACAGGCACTACAAATGGATGTATAGTGAATTGCAAGCATAGGTATGTGGCCTGAATTATTTACTTTAAGGCTGCATCAGTTATGATACTCAATAACAAAGTGCATTTTCGAAACATCATCCTGCTGCAGATCATTCAACAACACATGCTGCCGTGACTGTGAGCATTTACAAGATGAGTCACATTCTCAGATTTGCAATACAAAGCAACAATGTGTCTGACAATGATGCTTTTGTCTAGTGACAAGGGGAAGGACAACTGATGAAACCTCAAACAAAACTGTGCATAGTGGTTTTGATTAACCTGGTCAAACAAATGCTTTTCAGCACAGGGAAAGATATGCTATTCAACGTGATTATACTTTTTTTTGCTGGGCTTCAGCGGACTTAATTATTTACAGGGGAGTGATGTTTTAAATATCTCCAAATGTGTGCCAAACTGACGGTCCTCACTGTCTGTGCCAGATGCTTCCCTTCCACAGGAAAGCTTCAGGAAACAATAGCTGCCAACACGATAACAAGATCGGCACGGGTGGGAAAAGAACATCTTGTTCATATTAAAAATGACTAAATGTGCTTCCCTTCTTAAACAAAGCAGTTGAAATACTGAAATACTGTTTGGGAGTGTTTGTTTATGCTTCTACTTGCCTTTGAGAAAAATGTGGTGATGACAAACACTGCCCTGAGTGACATCTCTGAAAGCCCCAACTAATTGCCTGGAACTGAAATTTGACTGCCTTAACTACACACCATCTTGTTGCTTCTTTTTTTACAATCTTCGACCAAAAATAACCGAAACACACCTACACACTTCTCATACATCAAGTTACTCACACAGTAACCCGATGAACACTCCAAATAACAGGCCTCTATGAACTCTGGAAGAATTCAAATAGCTATGACTCATACCCAAACTAGTGTTTTCTTTAGAAGAGGGGAATTACCATAGAATGCTTACAGCAACATATAATAAAAAGTGCTAGAAAGCCTTTTCTCTGATCCGTCTCTTGTGACTTTACTTTGCCTAAAAAGAGCTCAGAAATCTGTCTAAACCCCAAAAGTTTTGAACTTCTCCACATCACTTTCTTAACTCATCTCCATGTGGTTTTCAACTTCAACAAGTGGAGATCAACTTACAGCAGGGATCTCCTCAGTGTCCCACACAGGATCCTGAAGGTCCGAGGCAGCCCAGCCACACTCCCAACCCCACTCCCCTCTAGCTGGACCCTGCAGGAGCCACCCTGCCAACGCCTCATCCAGCTCCAGCACGGCCTCCCAGTCCGAAATCGTACAGTCCTCATCCAATTCCATATTCACCACACCAGATCCTTTTTGGCGCCTGTATGGCAGCTAATTTTCCAAAACGGGGGCCCAGCGGGCTTTTCTGACGTTGGAGGACTTGTCAGTTACAGGAGGTTTGGAAAATAAGAGTAGACAGAGCTTGTGAGTCCAGTGGTTTGGAAGCTTAAGTATCCGCCCCGTTTAGGGTGCTGCTCCCTTTCAGCGTTGAGCAGTGGTCACGGCACACTCCAGCCACATGATCCTTGTCTCGCTGTGTTGTGCTCTGGCTCTCTCTCTCTCTCTTCCTTTCACACACACAGGGAGAGGAGTTATGGCTGTTGCCCTCTAGTAACCCCGGTCAACAAGTCCTTTATTATCATGCCGGTAGCTTTTTCTTTTTTTCCTGCTTTCTCCTCCTGGTAAGTATATGAGCTGAGTGTGTGTAAGTGGGGTGCTGTCCAGGTTTGACTGCCTTGTAATTACCCAGTTTATGACCAGAAAAGAATGAAGCGAGTTTACTTTATGGAGACTGGAGAGGAGAGCTTATACAAACAAACTGGCTGGGAAGAAAGAGGCTATGAGGAAAGAAAACAGGACTGAATAAAAAAGAGGAATCAATGTTTTCAGCCCACTGAAGTACGTGTTGAGACTGTCTTGCTGTCTGTCCAAGTGATTGAGTTACAGAGAACAGATGTGAGCATAACCTCCAGTTACCTCCGCCTGCAAAACAACACCATCAATCTTGACAGGCTCTGCACTGGTTTGCAGTCCAGAGCTTCGGTCGCAGGGTGAAGTTGCCAGATAAACATACAGTAAATATTTCTGTTTGTCGGTTTCCTTTGACCAATCATTTTATGTATGAAAAGCTGCTGGAATCCAAACTAAAAGGTGCTAAAAGTACCCATTTGAAAGTTATTTAAGGTATATGTAGCACCCCCTCCTTTCTTCATGCCTTGGTATTGGGGTCATCCATGTACTCATGATACTTGATCACCCCCTGTTACTCTAAGCAGGCAAGAAAAATGCAGAGCTTGCAGCTCCTATTTTAGCAGCGCTTAAAAAAACAATTGGTATTCTTAACTAAACATATTTCAAGAGTCAAGAAGGTGGGCATAGTGATGGAAGTCCCAGCAGCAATGAAAATGCTTTATTCCCAATCCTCACTTCAACAGGCCATTGAGGAGATGCAGTAAAAACAGATATGAAAAGAATCTTCAGCAGCAGGCCTCTTGAAAAACAGGGCTGATTATTTATGCACAGCTCTAAAAAGGCATTTATCCTGTTGGAAATGGCTTTACATCATGTTAATGAAATTTACGCGGAATGAGGGTTAGTCTTCTTAAAAATTGACGGCAGAACAAATCATTCCTCGAAATTACTTGTGGCGTCCGTGCAGAGAGTCCTTTACTTCCTGCTCATTCAATTAATTTCCTCCAATGAATCAAGCAAAGAAAGAGGGCATTGTGACTGATGCAGCAACCAGTGCTCAGGTGACAGTGTCATACTTGGGATGAGGTGGGACTGTGGATACAGCGTTTAGGGATTTGGTTAACTATTAACACTAGACAAACAGTAGGGGATGGAAGAGACTGGTACTGTAAACCAGGGTGGGGTTTTAGTATTTTAAGGGGGGTGAGGGCTCAAGGTGTGCGAGTCCATGCTGTTAACAACAATACCATCCTTTTACTGTGGTTGTTAGTCATTTGAAAGGCAAAGTATGTTGGCGCATATCGATCTGAGTGAAGCAATGTGAAAGGCCTGATGTACACTCTCTGCTGCATCGATCTATGTAGATCTAAACAAATTGTATTAATTCGCTGTCTAAAGTTTGTCCGTGTTTTCCCTCTTGTTGCTAACTTCCTGTAGCCTGT